>NC_037671.1:105258277-105498277 GCF_003255815.1 Theropithecus gelada | reverse complement strand
AAAATTGGAAATACAAAATGCTTCAATAAGCAGTTTCTTTGAGCATCATGTCAGTGTTAGAAAAGGTTCAGATTTTGGATCATCTTTCTTTGTGCTTTAACCAGTAGCACATAGGAGGAGGGGATAAGCAAATGTTTGCTCAGTGAATGAATGAATGAATTTAAATTTGCCCCTTGCTTTTATTTAGAAAACCGAGACTCAAATAAGTAAAATAACTTGCCCAAATAGGTAAGTTAGGACCCAGATTTTGAGAGTATCAGTTCAGGGCTCTTTTCACCACACCTGCTAACATTTTGTTTAAAAACTTTTCTCCCATCTTGTCTGTTCTCTCTAATTGCTTATGTCAGTTTGTCCAAATTAGAATTTAAAAAATTTAAGAACAGTGGTGTACTTATAATGAATACTCCATACATTTGTTGTTGTTGATTTGTAGATAGCTTACAAGGAGGTTTTGTCTGATTAGAGCTTTATCTTTGTATCTTTAGCTTTTAAAAATTACATGGGAAATGGAAAGTGCCGGCCTAACTCAAAATAGAGTCTCTTTCTTCAGACAGATGTTAGTCAGCAGAGGGTGCTCTAACATTGCATTTTGAGGGGTGAAGTTTCTTATTACCACAACTGGTGTTCACATTTTATATTTGTTACTTTTATATTACAATTAATTTAAAAGAACAGTTCTTGGTCTTTCTGAAGAATACTTTGTAAGTAAACCCTAATTTTGGTTTATATCTTAGACCTTCAAGCACAAAATTGAGAAAAAGCTTCTCATTTTGTCAACTATAAAATAAATAACTTTAGTGGGAAGTTTTACTCTGTGCAAATTGACTTACTTTCAGGACAGGTGGTGAAAGGAAGAAGTTGAAATTACTTTTTGAATTGTAAAAAAATATATACTCGGGCTGCATAATTTTGGTCAATGATGGACCGCATTTAGGATCGTGGTCCCAGAAGATGATAATTCTGTATTTTTACAGTATCCTTTCTATGTTTAGATGCGTACGTACTTACTGTGTTACAGTTGTCTAGAGTATTCAGTGTAGTAACGTGTTGTACAGGTTTATAGCCTAGGAACATTAGGCTACACCACATAGCCTAGGTATGTAGTAGGCTATGGCATCTAGGTTTGTGTAAGTACACTGTGATGTTTGAACAGTGAACGAAATTGCCTAACAATGCATTTCTCAGAACATATCCATGTTGTTAAATGTCCCATGGCTGTATTGACGTTGATCTTAAACACAGACGTGATAAAATGACTCAGAATTTAATGCTCTTTGTGATTTCAAAAGTAAATTTTAGCAAAATGCTTTAGTGAAAACGTGTGTATAATTTTTTTAAAAACATTTAACATTTTAATCATAAATGCTAACAGATTCTTCTGTCTTATTTCCAGTCTTTTTAAGGCTGTGAATTTCTGGAACTTAACCCGTTTATGCAGGAGGTTACAATTTTTTATGTGTGAGAAATCAGACCTTGTCAATGACCTTGAACAGTTTACATAACTCCCACAGGCTTAGTGTTCCAATAATGGAACACTAGGCATAAAGGGGTTAACAATATTCTGTAAACTAGATTTTTGAAATGTGACTTACATAGCATTTTATATATATGGTATCCCTTCATTATTTTTGAACTTTTTCATATATAAGAATAAACTTAAAAAGCTGTGAAACACACTGCTACTCTATAGTTGTTTATGTTTGTCCCATATATAGAGTAAGTCAGTATTCACAGCAATCATCAAATTACTTTGGTTTGCATTTGTAGTTACATGCTTGCAGTTACAATGAAATGTAATTCTGTTTCCAGTGAATCAGAATGCAGCAACTTTCCGAATAGGAGGCATTTATTTTCGTGACATGAACTTGGGCAGTACTTCTCCAGTACAGGGAAAATTCTTTTAGTGCTGATTTTAGAATACTTGTATTAGTTTGCTATCTGAGTACAGATATTTAGACTAGAATCATGTTCCTTCTGAGAATATCCATTATTGCTACACCATGTGCCAGTGTGCACACGTGCACACATACACACACATATAAATGGAGTAATGAATAAAAAAAGAAAAAGCAAAGAAATATTAAAATATATTCATTTTGAGAATTGAATATGGAAGACAAGAGCAATGTAAAGAAGAAAACAAATAAAGTGTAAAAATAGACCTAATACTGTTCTCATGCAGTCATTTTCTGTAGGGCAATACATTGAGCCTTTAGCTAGTTGGATCCTCTTATTTACACAGAAAATACAGTTCTGGATAAGAGTTGGTGTTCTGTATCCATGGGTTCTGCATCCATGGATTCAGCCAACCATGGATTGAAAATATTTGGGGGAAAAAGCAATAACTAAAATACAACAATAAGAATGAAACCACAAAAAGCCCAATATGGTTTAACAACTATTTACATAGCACTTACATTGTAACAGGTATTATAAGTAATCTAGCAATAATTTAAAGTATGCAGGAGAATGTATGTAGGTTATATGCAAATACTGTGCCATTTAATATAAGGGATTTAAGCATCTGCAAATTTTGCTATCCAGCTGGGTCCAGGAACCAATCCCCCACACATACCAAGGGCGGACTATATTCCAGGTTCAAATCCTTATTACTTCCTTTTCTATTAAGTTTAAGTTAGATGGCAGAAGTAGCAACATAATAGCCAATAGTTACATTATGATTTACTTATGGTGTATGTGGTTTCTGTGTTGTGGGTTAGAAACCTCCTCACAAAACTGTATGTAATATCTGTTTAGAAGAGTTGTACAAATTAGTACTTTTGAAATCCTTAATGTAAATAAGATTAAAGTGTAAGAGAAACTCAATACCTTTAATTTTTGCCAGTTCTGTTTTCTTTTATAGATTTTCTTGAATATCAATAGATTCATCAGAAATAAGCAATCTGGGAACCAGTGAATTCAGATAGCATATTTGTTTGGAATCAATATCTTTATATGAAAATAATTATAACATAAAAATTTGTATTGAACCACATGTTAATTATAGAATTTGACAATAGAAATAAGTAAATGGTTATTTTACTCCTAAGTTTTTCTGGTTCATTTTTATTTAAAAAAAAATCATTACAGGATGATTATTCATTTTTATAATATTTAGAATGTTTTTATGTTAGTACTTTATTTTTTTTTTTTTTATGGAGATGGAGTCTCCCTCTGTCACCCAGGCTGGAGTGCAGTGGCAGTATCTTGGCTCACTCCCAACCTCCACCTCCCGAGTTCAAGCAGTTCTCCCACTTCAGCCTCCCAAGTAGCTGAGACTACAGGTGCATGCCACCACACCCAGCTAATTTAAATTTAAACATAATTTAGAGGAAGTCTATGTTTACATTTATCTCTTAATTCTTAATATACCAAGACAAAGGAGTCGTCATCATTTACCATCTGGGACCAGTGAAATAAAAAGTTTTAAGATTTCGACAGGGTAGGGCCAGGCACAGTGGCTGATGATTGCGTAATCCCAGCACTTTCAGAGGCCGAGGCAGGTGGATCATGAGGTCAGGAGTTCAAGACTAGCCTGGCCAAGAGAAACCCCATCTGTACTAAAAATACAGAAATTAGCCGGGTGTGGTGGTGCATGCTTGTAATCCCAGCTACTTGGGAGAATCGCTTGAACCCGGGAGGTGGAGGTTGCAGTGAGCCAAGATAACACCAATGCATTCCATCCTGGGCAACAGAGTGAGAAGAAGTGAGACTCTCTCTCAAAAAAAAAAAAAGATTTTGACAGGGTCTCACGCTGTTGAGTACAGATCATGCCTGGCTCATTTTTTTTTTTGTATTTTTTTGTGGAGACAGGGTTTTGCCATGTTGCTCAGGCTAGTGTCGAACTCCTGGGCTCAAGCAATCCACCTGCCTCAGCTTCCCAAAGTTCTGGGATTACAGGCATGAGCCACCATGCCCAGCCTCAATGAATATAAAAATATATATATATATTTTTATTATATATATAATATATATTTTTATTATATATAATAAATATATTTTTATTATATGTAATATGTATTTGTTATATATAATATATGAAAATATTTTTGTTATATATAATATATTATATATAATATATAAATATTTTTATTATATATAATATATAATATATGTATTTAAGTCAGTTTCCAAATAATTTAGAGAAGCTAGAATAAAGGAATAGTGTATAACAACTTTATTAGAAATTTTAATACAGGTTTAAATACACAGATTTACATTTTCATTTCATATTTTTCTAGTTTTAAAGGTATCTAAAATGGTCAGCATCCCCTGAATGCAACTAATTGCTCATTAATTTTTATATGTACAAATATACCTCTGAGAGGTTCTGGCTTATTACTTCTGGCCCTTCTTGCTTCTAATAGTGTTAATAATACTTGAAGAAATCTATAAACCCTTTGCCAGCTCATGATTTCATTACAAAATATTTTATTTTTTATGTGAATCAACACCAATTAGACTGAGCAGTCCAGTACTTTTTTTCATTTCTATGTGATCTAATTCCTTCAGTCTTCTTTGTATATAAATAGACCTTTTGCATTTGCCCACTATCAAAGAAATTTGAGTTTATAAGTAACATAAAAGACAAAATAATATTGTCACACGTTCTTTTAGTAAAATGGAATGGTCCAGGTTTTTGTCATAAAATATCATGTAATGAAGTTTTTTCTGTTGATGACTAAGCTGTTAAGATTATCATACGTTCCTTTTTGTCCTTAGAAATATATTGTTCTTCTATTAGTTCTTGAGCTATGTAAAATTTGATATCGTCTAAAGACTCAGAGTTTGAGATTTCACTTAAATGATCAATTTCACTATTGTCATTAAAGTCCAGAGTATTGCTGTTTCTCTTTCCTTTTTGTCCTGATTTGTCTAATAATTGTGAAACATCTTCCTCTGTCAAGTTTTTTTCTCTGCCATTATAGGTAGAAAATGAGAAATTTGGAATTTTCAACTGTGTTAATGATAGCTAAAAACTGATTCCAGAATGGGGTCTGCTTTCTTTTTTCTTTTTTCTGAGACTGAGTCTCTCTCTATTGCTTAGGCTGGAGTGCAGTGTCGCAGTCTTGGCTTACTGCAACCTCAACCTCCCGGGTTCAAGTAATTCACCTGTCTCAGCCTCCTGAGTAACTGGAACTACAGGTGCATTCCACCACGTCTAGCTAGTTTTTGTATTTTTACTAGTGATGGGGTTTCACCATATTGGTCAGCCTGGTCTTGAATTCCTAACCTCAGGTGATCCACCCGCCTCAGCCTCTCAAAGTGCTGGGATTACAGATGTAAGCCACTGTACCCAGCCTAGCCTGCATTCTTGTTTTACACTTTCTTGAAAGATGTTTCAATACTTTAGGCAACACAGTAAGAAAATGAAAGAAGGGTACATTCTTCTATCATCCTTCTAGGCATCACGTTATTTTTTCAATTTCTTACTGTTTTAGTCTCTTATTGGGAATAATTGACAAATAATGATGAAATAAGTTCCAGAGTGATGAAATAGTAAAATGTATAGGAAACAATAAAATCAGTAAGACCCTAAAATGTATCTTAGATTTATAAAAGGGTCCAGTGGCTCCATATAGTAATTACTACATGGAGTAAGTTTTATCTTTTTTTTTTAAAGTGAGTTTTTTCTGTTCTTTGGAATACCTTTAAGAATGAATAAAAGTCATGAAGTGTCAATCATTAAAATAGTTGGAACTGCTCAAAAAAGAAACTCAGAACCTAAAATTGGCTCCATTGGATCTTTATGTTGTACCTAGGGTTAGTCTGTGGACTTCTTTGATTTATGCATTCAGCAGCTATTCATTATGGACTTTTTTCAAGATTCTGTGTATTTACAGTTTTCTCATTTGTTAAATATTGAGGGTAAAAAATAATTGATGATTGAGTCTTATGTTTAACTTGTATTCTTATCCAGATATTTCCTTTAAAAGTTATTTGGGCTGGACACAGTGGCTCATGCCTATAATCTCATTACTTTGGGTGGCCAAGGTGGGAGTATTGCTTGAGCCCAGAAGTTTGAGACTAGCCTGAGCCCAGGAGGTCAAGGTTGTGGTGAGCTCTGACTGCACCACTGCACTCCAGCCTAGGTTACAGAGTAAGACCCTGTCTCAAACAAAAACAAACAAACTTGATTTTATATTATAGATTACTTTAAGATATGATATTTGGTTTAGAATTTGCTTACAAATTTACAAAAGTGTTTCACATATTTGTTAATGGCAGGGAATATGTAAAACACTGGATTGTAGTAGTTTTATGTGATCTCAAGTGAATCTTATCTAATAGATTGACTATTTTGCTTAGTGGAGTTCTTTGTAATTGTATTTTCAGTGCTGTTTAGAATCTGGAAAGCAATATGGTGTCACTTTTGAAATTTTAAGTCTTTTTAATGAAATCCAAGTAAATAAAACTTCAGTTAAGTGCCTACATTCATCTTTAACCCTGTTGCAGATACCTAAGAGAGATATTCTAAAAAAAAAAAATCGAAGACGTTAAAAGGTCTGTTTTGTAAAAGTATGAGGTATTATTTTAGAGTTTGTTCAATTTTAATACTTCAGAGAGAAGGATCAGAATTGGATTAAATCTATGACTTGTCTATAGTGCTATATGTGTATATGTGTGTGTGTGTGTGTGTGTGTGTGTGTGTGTATATTTTTTAGGTTTTGACTGAGGTGAGAGTTTTTCCTGGTTCTATAGTTTTCTTCAGTATTATTTTCTGGATATGAAAGGATTGATTAGAGAGAAATTTAAGGGTTCTTATTAAGAGATATAATGCATATAAGACTAAAAGTACCCCCACTGTTTTATTTTTACCAACAGGGCATTCATCCTAAATTCTTTTTTTTTTTTTTTTCTCGAGGCAAGGTCTCACTCTGTCGTCCAGGCTGGAGTGCAGTGGCGCAGTCTTGGCTCACTGCAGCCTCTACCTCTCGGACTCGAGAGATTCTCCCACCTCAGCCTCCTGAGTAGCTGGGGCTACAGCTGTGTGCCATCATGCCTGGCTAATTTTTTTTTTCTTTTTTTTTTTTTTTTGTATTTTTGGGTAGAGACAGAGTTTCACCATGTCAGTCTCAGATACTGGAACTGTCTCCAACTCCTGACTTCAAGTCAAGTGATCCACCCGCCTTGGCCTCCCAAAGTGTTGGGATTACAGGCTTGAGTTACTGTACCTGGCCCATCCTAAGTTCCTACCAAATAAATACATGATCTCTAGAAACTGATGACTTTCCCATAATTATGTACAAGTAAGCAAGCATAAATTATATATATACAATTATATATATAAACATATATATATGTTTTATATATAAGCAAATGTACTGCTCCTGGCAGAGCAGGGCTATCCCATAGGCATTGTGCCCAGAGTAGCACAAGCATAAATAATATTAACTGACATTTGAATCTTGGTCACAGTTACTCATTTTGAGATAAATTTGATGTGATTTCAAATTTTGCAGCTCTTAAATCTAGGAGTAACTCATTAATAGATTATACAGATAAAGACAGGACTGTGTATAACACCAAGTAGTTTTCTTTTTGCCTTGGTTGTGAGTACAGGTTGAGCATCCCACATCCCACAATGTGAAATCCAGAATCTAAGTACATTTACCTGTACATACATAGGTAAACATAGCACTGACATGACACTCAAAGGAAGTGCTCATTCCAGCATTTCGGATTTTCAGATTTGGGATGCTCAAATGGCAAGAATATGATGCAAATATTCCAGAATTTAAAAAGAAAAGCTGAAATCTGAAACACTTCTGATCCCAAGCATTTTGGAAATGGGATACTCAACCCGTATTATTTAATTCTGATTAACCAAGTAAGCTCATTTACTTTAGACTTTTTAAAAGGATGGCTTAAGTTTTGTCCATTGAAATCTACAACGTTTGTATTAGTCATGTTTATTTATTGCTAAGTAATTTACTTCACTGTGAGTAATGGTTATATTAGGAAATGTTCTCTTATTTTGGAACTTATTTTTTTTTAATTTAGAATTAGGTTTCAGAAGAATGTTCAGTGACTTGGGAAAATGTTGACATTATATTATGTGAAAAAGGTTATAGTACAGTTTTAAAGGATAGTCCTGATCTATATTTAGATATGTATGTATAGGTAAAGACTGGAAATTTATATGCTATAATGTTAATAGTAACCACAGAATAGGTGATTTGCATGCATTTTAGGTGCTCATCTTGGTTCTTACAGTTTTTAAAATTTTAAGTTCTAAAAGTAAAAAAGATATTTAAATAAATTTACAAAAATCAACTGTCCTTTATGAATACTGGGATGACAATTAGATGCAGCAGTACTGTGACATAACAGTTCACACGGCTGATAAAGAATGCCTTTGCCCACAATCCCATTGTGCATATTGAGGTTTCTATGGGAATGAAGTGTTTAGAAGGAAACCACTTGATGCCTGGAAAGTAGATCATACTAGCCCAGGCACGTAAAAAAGAATGTAGCCTTTCTGTGATTTGTGGTTAAAGCGCCTGACATTTGGTGTTAAAATATGTGTTGGAAATTTATTTTGGAGTTGTAGTTATAACTTTACATATTTATTTTCTGAAAATATACTGTTTCATTTTTAGGCATTATCCAATTGGTTTACTATTTGATCTTCTTGCATCAAGTTCAGCTCTTCCTTGGAACATCACAGTACATTTTAAGGTATAGTAAATTGCATTTCTCCTTTGTCCCATTTGTGATACATAGTAAACAGACTTCGAGTAGAATTTTCTTTTGAAGTGAAGTTATTTCTTTCTTTTCCCATGACACTCTTTTAGTTGCTAAACTTCGATTAGTATTTGTCTATAAGATACTTTTCAATTTTTTCCTAACTCTTGGCAGAAACACACTTTTAATGTATGAACTGATTTTCTTTATTATTGCTGAATACACTGTTTAAAATTTACGAGTTTTTGGGCCAGGCTTAGTGGCTCACGCCTGTAATCCCAGCACTTTGGGAGGCTGAGGTGGGTGGATCATTTGAGCCCAGGAGTTCAAGACCAGCCTGGGCAATGTAGTGAGACGCTGCCTCTATAAAAAATAAAATTTATGAAAGTTTTGAAAGTTGGTGTTAATTTTTAAAAGTCAACTAGGAACAAGAGGAATCCTGCATGTAGATGTGGATATGGAAGTACAGAGGGGACAACCTAATACTGTTGAGTAATTCTAAGGCTATTTTGATTGAATTAAGAGAAGGGTTAGGAGATGGAATTCCAAAGATTTGATCTACCTCTGTTTTGAGAAATGTTCATTCCTGTAGTTTTTAAGACCAGACTGAATTTAGTGTGACCTAATTTTGTCTCAATAGTTTGTGAAGTGCTGGTCCCTCATTCCCTTAGCCACCTTGCCTCTGCTCTGTTCCTGACCCCCAATTCACAAACACATTTGGTTTTTGTGATTGGAAACGCTTACGTTAATTGATCATGAACAGTGATTCATTCTCAAATAGCAATGATTCCATCATGTCGGTCTCTTATATTAGTTGATCACGAACAGTGATTCATTCTCAAATAGCAATGATTTCACCATGTCGGTCTCAGGTACTTGAACTGGTCTCGAACTCCTGACCTCAAGTCAAGTGATCCACCTGATCCTCCTATATTTTATTGGAGAGAGGCATGTAGAGTTTGAAAAAGTCATTTACGTGTCTTGAGTTTCTTTCCCGTAAGGAGTGTCCATTCATAGTTACTGCCCAAAGGGTGCTCATTCTTCTTATGATGGTTTTCCTTCCTGTTTTACTGAATTTGAGTTTGTGGGTCATTAGAGCTTATTTCCATGTACATTTATAATAATGTGCTTTGCACAATACCATATTATTAAACACCTTAGTTACCAAAGAATAGTATAGATGGAGCACATAGTGCTGGTATGCATGAATTTCACTCACCATGTTACATGCAAAGCAAGGAATGCTTGCATATACAACAATTTTTAAGTTTAGAGAGGTGTGGAGATAAAAATACTTCAAACATATTAAGGGTAGGGGTGCTATATTGCCTAATGAGTCTTCTCTGTTAATGTTGGAAAATAATTCCAATGATTAGATTTTTTTGTGTGTTAAAAATAAACCCTAAAATACTTTGAAATCTAGATTAAAATACATCATAGCTGTCTACTTGTTTGTTTATTTATTCACTCATTCATTCATTCAACAAATGTGGAGATCCTTCTATGTGTCAGTTTCCTGAAACCCTTTCAATGGATTCTTCAGGTCAAAGCTGTTTTCATGATATAATAATATCAAGATGTTATTGGCCCTTCCCTTTGTGTTAACATTTACACTGATATGCAAAAACAATCGTGTTGAAAACTGTGGGTGCCTTAGCACAAAGTATATGTGTATGTTCTCCCTGGGTGCTTGGCTGAGGCCTGGGTTGCACATGCATAGCTGATACTCTACAAGGTCTAGTAGAGAGTGAATGTTGTAGGGTTAAGAGTGGAACAAGATACTGAACGTCTTATGATGCTGGAAAGTGTTGGATTCCAGCTCATTCAAAGTGGAGAGACATTTGGCTACATACTGAGCAGTTACCTGAGATGCCAGAAAGACCATGATTTTGGAGTAAGGATCATACATTAGAGCAGGAATTGGCAAATGTGGCCCACTGACTGTTTTTGCATGGCCTGTGATGTAAGAGTAGTTTTTACATTTTTAAGTGGTTGGAAAAAAATTTAAAAAAATATTTTGTAACATGTGAAAATTACATGAAATATAGATTTAGTGATGACCATAAATAAAGTTGCATTGAAATGCAGCCATTCATGGAAATTCATATACGTATTGTCTATGGTTGCTTTGCGGCTATGACAGCCTAGTTGAGTATTTGCAATAGAGACTGTATGACCTGCACAGTGTTAAATATTTACTGTCTAATCCTTTACAGAAAGTTTGCCAATCTCTATTGCCAGTCTTTAACCCTAGAGTAAGAGTTGCTCTGGACTTGCCTTTTTAGGATTAAGGAGAGCTGCCAGTAAATTAACTGCCAGCCAGAACAAAACTTAGCGTTTTAAAGGAAGACAATATAATCTAGAATCCTTACAACGTATTATTCACAGTGTCCACCATACAATCCACAACTACTCGACTTGCAAATAAGCAAGAAAATATGGTCCATATCAAATAAAAAAAAAATTTACTCTCAATAGAAACTGACCTAAGAGAATCCACATCTTGGTACTACCAGAAAAATGAATTAAAGCAACTATTATAAATTCAGTAACTTAAGAGAAAAAAATCACAAAGTTGTAGAATTGTGTAGAAAAATATCTGAAATGAGGAATTTACTACATGGGCTTAACAGCAAATTAAAGATGGCAGAAGTATGGTTCTTTGAACTCAAAGACAGATCCACAGAAGTTACCCAGTTTGGTGAATAGAGAGATGGAAATTGGTATAGAGAAAAAACAGAACCTCTGGGATAATATCAGGCAGTCTGCGTGTAATTGGAGTTCAAGGAGAGGAGAGAGAATGGGTCAGAAGAAATATTTTTAAAAAATAATGGTTACACTACTCAGTGTCAAAGCTATAATCAAGACTGTGTGTGGGGTGCCTACAGAATGGGAGAAAATATTTGCAATCTTATACTATCTAATAGTTTAATATACAGAATATGGAAATAACTTTATAATAAAAAGATAAAAAAAAGAAACCCAATTAAAAATTAGTCAAAGAATTCGAATAGACATTTCTGTGAAGAAGTTATATAAATGTCCAGTAAACACACGAAAAGATGTTCAGCATAACTAGTTTTTAGGGAAAATCAAAAAAAGAAAAAAACAAAAAACCACACAATGAGTTACCCCTTCACACCCTCTAGATTGGTTATCATCAAAAAGATGATGTACAAGGCTGGATGTGGTGGCTCATGCCTTTAATCCCAGCACTTTGTGGGGATGAGGCAGCTGTATCACTTGAGCTCAGGATTTCGAGACCAGTGTGATCAACATAACGAGAACTCATCTCTACTAAAATAATTTTTTAAAAAATAGCCTGGTGTGGTGGCATGTGCCTATAGTCCCAGCTATTTGGAAGACTGAGGTGTGTCCTGATCGCGTGTCTGCAACCCAGCCTGAGTGACAGAGTGCAACCCTGTCTCCAAAAAAAAAAAAAAAAACCAACAAAAAACGGTAACACATGATGGAGAGGGTATAGGCTTATTAGACCCTTCGTACGTTGCTGATGAGAATGAAAATGGTGTAGCCTTTTTGGAAAGCGGTTTAGTATGTCATCAAATGATATACTTACCGTGTTACCCAGCAATTCTACTCTTAGTAATATTGCCAAGAGAACTGAATATGTAATTCTAATATGCAAAATATGGAAATAACTTGTGCCCACACAAAAACTTATACATGAATGTTCATAATAGGCAAAGCGGAAATAACCCAATGTCCATCAGCTGATGAATAAACAAAATACTGTACGTATCCTTACAATGGAGTATAATTTGGTCGTGAAAAGGAAGGAATTACTGATAATATGTTACAACCTTGAAAATATCATGTTAAGTGAAAGAAGACACAAATGACTGCACATTATATAATTCATTTATATTAACTGAATAAATACCTTTATGCCGATAAATCTGACAGATGGACAAATTCAATGAAAACACAAGTCGCCAAAACTGACATAAGAACATAAATGAAAAGCTCTTTAATCTGCAAGTAAATTTGATTTGTAATTTTAAAAACCTCACAGAGTAAAACACCTTGCACAGAGAGTTTCATTGGAGAACTCTATAAAATACTTAAGAACTAGTCGGGTGCAGTGGCACATGCCTGTCGTCCCAGCTACTCAGAACACTGAGGCAGGAGAATCGCTTGAGCCCAGGAGTTCTGGGCTGTAGTGTGCTATGCCAATTGGATTTCCATACTAAGTTTGGCATCAATATGGTGACCTCCTGGGAACAAGAGACCACCAGGTTACCTAAGGAAGGGTGAACCGGCCCAGGTCAGAAATGGAGCAGGTCAAAACTCCCGTGCTGATCAGTAGTGGGATTGTGCCTGTGAATAGCCACTGCACTCCAGCCTGGGCAACGTAGTGAGACTGTGTCTCTAAAGTTAAAAATAAAATGAAATAAAATGTTTAAGAAATAATATTACAAACTTCACAAACTTTCTTACTCTTTACAAACTTTTTCCAGAAATGAGACACCAACTTGTGTTAGAGGCCAGAATAACCCTGATATTGAAACCTGTTAAAGACATTAAAAGAAAATTATAAGCCAATATATTTCATGATCATGGATGCAAGAGCCTTCAATGAAGTACCATCAAATTGAATCTTGCAATAATTAAAAAAGACGGTACACACCATGATTGAGTTGAGTTTATCCTAGGAGTAAAAAATTGATTCAACATTCAAATCTCAATGCATGTAGGCCAGGTGCAGTGGGTCGTGCCTGTAATCCCAGTACTTTGGAAGGCTGAGCCAGGAGGATTACTTGAACCTAGAAGTTCAAGACCAGCCTGGGCAACATAGGGAGACCTCATCTCTACAAAAAAACTTAAAAATTAGCTGAGCATGGTGGTGTACACCTGTGGTTCCAGCTACTCAGAAGACTGAATTGGGAGGATCGCTTGGGCCCCAGAGGTTGAGGCTGCAGTGAGCTGTGATTGTGCCACTGTGCTCCAGCCTGGGTGACACAGTGAGACCCTCTCAAAATAAAACATCTCTGTCAATGTAAATCACAGAATAAAATAGAAAAATCAATAGATACAGAAAAAGTCATTCATTGACAGAATTTAATACCCATTTGTCATCAAAACTTATAGCAAGCTTAGGAATAGAAGGGAATTCACTCGATTTGACAAAGGATAGATATGAAAAGTATGAAAAGGCTACAATTAAAGTCATGCTACATGATGGTTTATTGAATGTTTTACTCTAAGATGAGGAAAAAGGCAAGGATGTCTGCTCAGTATAGGCACTTCTATAATGCATTGTATGTGTTCTTAACTTTGCTCTTAAAAATTGTGCAATGAAAACTACTGGACTTACGGGGGAAAGGGTTAGGGGCACAACATCCACAAACTTACACTGACAAAAAAACAGGAACCTAGTAAAAACCATACCACAGTTTTAACAGGTAAAATGTATGAGAAATGCATAAATACTACAATAAATATGGCATTTCATGTTGCAAAGACTGGAAGTTTGCTTGCAGAAATGGATATAGAAGACTTGCGCCATGACAGGTGAAGTGAAAGGAGGATTTTCTGATACCGAACAAGAAATTGTAGCACCTGATGTAGATGAATACAACTCATAACATGAATTGAAGTAGCTGGTCCATTTTGGAGGTGTGCACATGTGTGCATTGTATGTGTTCCCAGCTGATTAGTTTAGCTGGGTGAAATTTTCTGTTCACCTAGCATTTCTTGTGAACAATATTTACATATGCAACCATAAAATTCACATTATACTCAACTTCTTGCCTAGTAGTTGCTTTTAAACAAATGCGAAAATCTTAGTTCACAGAACATATATGAATTTACCAACAAACACATGAAAAGGCACTCAACATCTTTAGTCATCTTGGAAATGTAAATTAGAACCACAAAGAGACATTACATTACACTCACTAGAATGACTAAATGAAAAAGATTGACAGTAGCAAGTTTGAGGACACGGAGTAACCAGAACTCATACATTGCTAGTGGGAGTGTAACATCATACATCATGTTGAAAAATAGTTTGGCAGTTTTTAAGTAAAATTAGAATATACACTTACTCTGTGACCCAGCATTTCTTTTTCCAGCTGTATACCCAAGAAAGATGAAGACATGTGTCTATAAAAGACTTGTGTGTTAATGTTCATAGCAGCTTTTTAAATAATAGCCAGTATGTGGAAACAATCCCAGTGTCTATTAACAAGTTTTTAGATAAACAGATTGTGGTGTATTCATTAAATGGCATGCTACTCAGCAACAAAAAGGAATTAATTACTGATATGTTCAGTAACAGGAATGAATCTCAAAAATATTATGCTAAGTGAAAGATACTAAGTTACACAATACTGCAGTTCTGTTTATATGAGATTTTATTACAGGCAAAACTAATCTAGTGTTATATGTCATTATCAGTGATTTCTTGGGAAGGGAATGAGGGAACTGACTGCAAAGGGCACAGAGGACGTTTTGTGGGTGATGGTAATGCTCTGTACTTGGGCTGACAGTTACTCATTGTCAAAACTCATTTTATTGTACTCTTGATTTCTGCATTTGACTGCATGTGAATCATAAATTTGACTTATTAAAAAAGTATTGAGAGAGATGAGGAATGGTGTCTTTAATCGCTTTCTAATTCCTGCTTTCCATCAGTGTTTCATAGTCACTCAGGAGCTTCTTTCTTTATCTTTTCATTTCATTCTTTTTATGAAAGCTCCATGACAGGGATAATTGAATGTTGTTTATGAATACGGTAACCTGAGTAGGCTATATGCTATTTTTTTTGCCATTTTTACTTCTGTTTAAATGTATTAAAGTACATATAGGATAATAACTTTGTAAAATCATGTTTGAATATAATGATTATCTTAAATATTTAAGTCTTTGGAGGAAGTGATATTGTATAATGGTTAAAAGATAGGACTTAAGTCAAATTAGCCTTAAATCCTAGCTCCCTAGCAAGCTGAATGACACTTGCGACTTTAGATATTCCCTAACTTTAATTTTTTTATCTGTAAAATAGCAATAATAGTAATGTTTACCTCAAGTGTTGTGAGGATTAAATAAGATAATCCATATAAAAAGTTTTAATACAGTGTCACAGTAAGTGTTCAGTAACTGTTAGCTCTCATTATCTTTTTTTCAGTGAAAAGTGCATCAGTCGTTTCATTTACATAACTCTGTGTATGTCCAATGATCATTGCTTTAGCTGCCTAAAAGAACCAGTGAAGTTACAGAATGTAAATTTAGCTATTTGACTTTAAAATCTAGTTTTTAACAGCTTTATTGAGGTCTAATTGACTTATAGTAAGCTTTACCTATTCGAAGTGAGTAAGTGTATGCCACAATTTATATGTTCATTTACCTGTTGATATTTAGATTTGTTTTCTGTTTGGGGCTGTTACAAATAAAACTATTGTGAACATTCATGTAGCAAGTCCTTATATAGACATATACTTTCATTTCTCTTAGGTAGATGCCTAGTTGTGGAATGGCTGGGTCAGATGGTAGATGTCTGTTTACTATCCTTAAGAAACTACCAGACTTTTCCAAAGTGGTTATACTGTTTTACATTTCTGTTAGTACTGTGTGAGGGCTCCATTCCACATCTTTGCCAATACTTGGTATGGTCAGTTGAAAAGCTATTTTTCAGATTATTACCCTTTGATGCCTTTTTTCATGTTGTTATAAAACACGTAAGAATTATTTGGGAAAAGTACAAAATGGGCCAAATAGCTAAAGATTTTTAAGTTAAATTTAAAAGTATTTTGGGTTATTTTAGTGCTAGGAGATAGTTTACTAGAAATATTGGTAAACTGGGGGATATAGTTCTCTTTTAAGAGGTTAATTTTGTAATGTGTGTACCTGTTTTATATGTGTATTTTTTCCTTTGATAGAGTTTTCCAGAAAAAGACCTTCTGCACTGTCCATCTAAGGATGCAATTGAAGCTCATTTTATGTCATGTATGAAAGAAGCTGATGCTTTAAAACATAAAAGTCAAGTAATCAATGAAATGCAGAAAAAAGATCACAAGCAACTCTGGATGGGATTACAAAATGGTAAGCATAATAGTGTTTAATTTTAGAATACCACTTTATAAAATATGATACAGCCATAACCCTGTGAGTAATTGATACATTTTAGAATTGGTGGTACAAGTTTAAATTGTAGCCTCTGTTCCCAGATTTGTGCAGAGGCTACTTTTAGTCATCCCTTACATTCTACTCTTTTGGTGCCCCTCTGTTCATGGATTCTCTAGCATTAGACTGATTGCTTAGCCCCTAACATATGATATGTCATATAAACTTGGGTTTAGCTTCTGAAGGAAATGCCATTACTCTAGGGATGTGGTCTTTGATTCCTCAGGCGTGACCCTTCTGTGGTCACGATGGAAAATTCTGGGTGCGTACAAAGATACCTCCACATGTGTGGGGATTGAACTCCAACCTCTGATTTCTCAGGACAGTAGACTTGTTTTGTGCTTCAATTCCCTTTCTCCTTGCTATGGTTTAGAAAATACTCCCAAGGAAAAAGCTAAGTGGAATGTGGTGGTCATCTCTGTATCCCTCATGTTTTGGAGAATTTAAATAACTCTGTGATCTTGCCTGCATTGATCACCCTCTAGTGTTTTCAAACTGTTTTAGTACAGATAGTCCTCCCTTTACATGGTTCCAGTATGCATGAATTTCAGTTACTGTGGTTTAGTTAAGTAACACCAGGTCCTCAACTGTATAGTTCAAATTTCAATTACAGTGGTATATTGACTGCAGATAATTACATAAAATGCGAACTTTGTTGCTAGTTTAGTCCAGGAATCATTACATAACAACAGATGAGCTTATGATTAGTGATAAATTATGTCACTTCTTTCCATATCTGTCAGTGATTGGCCTCTCTATGTCTATTATTCATTTCACCCACAGATAGCAAAGCATGTAGTTGTGTTGCCTCCTTGTCTCCAGCAATAAACCCATGTAACATTTTATAACAATCGATAATTGAAAAAGGGAATTGGCCAAGAGAGATGTAAATCCAACAAAGAAACAAACTGATAATGTTGGGAATGAAATTTGAATAGAAAGAAAGGGGGTTATGGAAGCAATAGCTGACTTTGAAAATGTTGACATGGCTGCCCTTCAAGAGACTAGATTATGCAGCCAGGGGAACTTATTGAGGAACTTATATGCAGTAAAGGTGAACTTACTGGCATGAATAAGGAAAGTAGTTGTGACAAAAGGATGAAGCTGTCCCAAAGGAAGTGATGCTATAAAAAACTTCTTATTAAAGGAACTCTCAGATATTTTATGACATTGAAATACAAATAGTAAAATGTTAGAAGTTGATTAAAATGTAGAAAAAATGACTTCAATTCACCAAGACATGGGAAGGATGCTTGCCCATAAGTTATATGTTGAGAAAGCAAGCACTCTTCAAACTATAAGTTCTTAAGTTTTTACAAAGAAATAAAATACTTTTGGCTGGGTGTGGTGGCTCATGCCTGTAATCCCAGCATTCTTTAGGAGGCCCAACTGGGAGGATCATTTGAGGCTAGGAGTTGGAGACCAGCCTGGGCAACATAGCAAGACCTCATCACTACAAAAAAATTTTAAAATTAGCCAGGGCATGCTGGCATGTGCCCACAGTCCTAGGCAGGCTGAGGCAGGAGGATTGCTTGAGCCCAAGGAGTTCAAGGTTACAGTGAGCCATGATCGTGCCACCGCACTCCACCCTGAGTGACAGAGTGAGACCCTGTCTCTAAAAAAAATAAAATAAAATTTAAAAATAAAACACTTCAGTTCTCAATGTTTCTAATGTGTTAAATTATAATTGTACTAAATAAATATTAGGATTTCTTTTAACTTTTTATTTTTCAGTATACATTTATTGTGGTGGTTTGTTTTGTTTTGTTGAGACTAAGTTTCACTCTGTTACCCAGGCTGGAGTGCAGTGGTGCAATCGCAGCTCACTGCATCCTCCGCCTCCCAGGTTCAAGCAATTTTCATGTCTCAGCCTTCTGAGTAGCTGGGATTACAAGCATGTACCAACATGCACAGCTGATTTTGTATTTTTAGTAGAAACAGGGTTTTGCCATGTTGGCCAGGCTGGTCTCGAATTCCGGGCCTCAAGTGATCTGCCCACTTTGGCCTCCCAGAGTGCTGGGATTATAGGCATGAGCTACTGTGCTCAGCCTCTAGTGTATATTTATAATCAACAGTAAGAGTTTTTAAATGTTTTGACAAAATTTTTTAAAGATTGTGGAACAATCGTAATTTTCCCCATTAGTTATGAACATCACTTTGCTTAGTGTCAACTTGCATGATTACTTCTCCAGTCCCATCCTGCCATGCAGAGTGAGGGCATGTCCTGTAATTCCTCTATCTTCAACAGTGTTTTTGGCCAGGGAGTTAGTCCAGTAGATGTTCTTTCATGGCAATGACTAGAATAAAACAGAAGAAAACCTTCACCTGCCATAATTTTTAAAAAATGTGATCTAGTTTTAACTTTTGGACTATGCTGTTACCACATCAAATGGGTGTTTGTAGGTATTTAGTATTCGTTAAACTTTCATTATACAAAATTTAGGGCATTTCTGTGGTATCAAGAGCAAGTAAGACATGTATTTTATGATAATGTATACTGTAAATTACATTTTTTCATTTCTCATTTCTTTGTTTTAAATTTTTTAGATTTGACCTAGGTTACATGGAGTCACTCCTTACTTTCATATTTATACATCTGGCATTTCTCAACTAGATTATAAGCTTTGCAAAGTTAGGCACTAGGCCTCTTACCACATTTTTATTACTGAGTTCACAAACTCTTACGAAATGATTAAAATAATTTACACCTCCATAAGAAGGTGTACTGCCTTGTTTCTTGCTGGCGATTTGAAGATTAAATGATATTTTAGGAGACTTGTAAATAAGAAGGTAGCCTAAATAGAAGAAGATGAGGATCATGTAAAGAAAGAAGAATTTGAATTAACTTCACAATTGAAGTTAATAATTTAATTAGTTAAGTAGATGTTCTTAAAGTCTATTGTGAATGGCTGAGTCTTCTAAAAAGAACTCGAGGGTTCAGCAGAGGATTCTAAAAACGATTTGAATGTTTTATTTGCGGCATTGGAAGATTGGGTATGGAGGATAATGATTAGGCGTTAGAAGAACAAAGGCCTGGTTTTTAGTCTCCGGTCTTAGTAGTCCTTAGATCAAGTCAACTCCTTTGAGCTTCAGTTTCTTAATCTATAAAACGAGGATATCTGTTAGGTTTGCTTCATTGATATTTGTAGAGGCCTTATGAAACACCAATACAGTTTATGTGAAAGTATTTGAAAGGGAGTAAAGCAGTCTTGATGAAAAAAGAGTTAGTGAGAAGTCAGTTTTAGATTCCAGGACAGGGTTGGCAAATATGGTCATGGGCCAGCCACCTGTTTTTGTAAATAAAGATTTACTGGAACCCATCCACACTCATTCACTTATGTATTGTCGGTGGCTACTTTCGGTAGCAGAGTTAAATAATTATGAGACTATGTGGCCCACAAGCCTAACATACTTATTATCTGGCCTTTTAAGAAAATGCTTGTCAGCCCATAAAAGGTTGGTTGACCAAGCTACAGCTCATGTTTATCTTTCACCTGAAGTCTGACTCAAAATGTTACACATTCAGAACTGAGTGTAACAGAATGTAGCTGACTTACTCTAATAACTGCATTTATTACAATTTTTTTAGGCATAAAATTACTTTTTTTCTATTTCTGCCTGGGCTCATATTGTTTCTTGAGTATGTGACTGTTGTAAAGTTTCCTTTATTAAATTTTATTAAATTAATTTTAAAGCGACGTTTGATTAAATCCAACTTAAAATGATGTTTGGTTAAAATATACTTTATTCCATTTTGTTTTTTGTTATAAATTATTTTTGTAGCTATTATGTTTGGTTTTATTTGTGATGGTTATGATTAAGCTTACACTGCTATAATTGAGCTAACATACCTCTCCTAAGACTTTGAGTAGTCTTGTGAGAGATCTCCACAGCAAAGTCTAATGAGAGGTATGCTGTGGATACTGGAGTCCTTGGTACTGTATTTTCTGTTTATTCAGAATGAGAATATTCATTTCGGAAATCTTTAGCTCAGTAAATGTTGCTTGTAGAAAATATATTTTGGAGTAAAATACTGAATGTTAATTAACATAAATGGGTAAATGGTGGATGTTTTCTATTCTGTTTCCTTTATCAGGAATACTTTTTCCCCTTTAACTCGTAATCATGTTTTAATGCTCATCTCAGTTGTCACTTTCTATAAGAAGCTTTCCTTCTTTTATTGTTTTAGTCAACAGACATTTATTGAGCACCTAATGTATATCTGACATTATGCTAGCAGCTAGTGATCATCCAGCACTGATGGGACAAACATGGCTCCTGGCTTCACAGAGCTTTGTAGAAAAGTGGAGGCAGAACTGTTAATGCTTTCAGCTATCATGACTTTTTGTCCATTTATGCAATTTTTTCTCTTGTATTTTGTCACACTCTGGTATAGTTATATGGTTTATGTATTTTGCTGGCATATCAATTAGCCTAGTTGGGGTATGTCCTACATTTTTGTATCCCCAGCACCTACTGTGTGGTCTTTGGCAAGTGTAGAGAAACTAAATATTAACTGCATGACTTCTTTATTTTATTCCTTTCTAATACTAACAGAAAATAATATTAACAATTTTTCATTAATAGTTTCCTATTAAAATAAACTAAAGGAAGTGTCTTGTTTGAATTTATTTATGGAATTGGATTTTATGTAGAGTTTTTTCCTCCAAAAGAAGTTTTTATTAATTTGTGAAGTCAGAGATATTAAACTTTTCTGTTAGTGCAGTTGTCAATTTCTCAATATTGTGACATAACAGATGGCACATTTATTTCATTTAGAACTGCACCTGTAGATTATAACAGCTAAACAACAATTTAAACAATTTTTGAATACTTTCAAATGCTAATTTTAATTTCTCAGAACTCTGTGAAAGAGAAATAAGAAAAGCTTATGAAACCAAGAAAACTCATTTAGGACATACTGTGCCTTTCAGTGTTTTTTTATGAGTTTTCATTTTATGTACAAAAATGTTTAACCTCTGTGAAATAAGGTTAACAGCCACAAGAAAGAAAAGAAAGTAGCATTTTTATTTATGAGCAGTTGTTACTACAAGTGCAGGCGATTATGTATTTAATATCAAGTTGTTTTTCTTATAAGCCAGTGATTTGAGGAAATCTATAAAAAATATTTTTGCCATAACTTAGTTTCTTGCTTTTCGGAGTATACAATCTAAAAAAGGTGGGGAGGGTTGGCATTAGATACATTCTGTAAACTTGCAAATAAAGGCCAGGTTTAACTGCTAATATGTTAAAAGTGTACACTGTTTCTAAAATTTGGTTAGGCTTTTTCAACTAATTAATATTTTAGACACATTAATTATTTGATAGTGTGCCATTTTAACTTAAAACTGCTTTCTAAGAGGAGATGGTGATTAGCTAATGGTAATTTTATAGCAAGTCACAACATTTGGAAGATACTTTTGTTTGGTAGGTAACATAAAAGTTAAATGCAGCGGTTCCAGCTCTTTGGAGGTTTGTGTGATAGAGACAGGTGGGTTGTCATTGCATTGCCTTGTTTTTACTACTTCTGCTTATAGTAGAGTAAGTATCGGACTGAAAATCTGTTGTTCTGAGATGGATCACCAGACCTGATCTATTTACTTATTGCTGTGTCTCTCATCAGTTGTATGATCATGGCAGGTCACTTTTCTCTCTAAGCTGGACTTTTCTTTCTTTTCTTTTCTATCCCTTCTCCAACTCCCTTCCCTCCCCCTAGGCGATGTCTGTAAAGCTGGAGTTTTATTACAAATACGAAGGTGGTAATACCTCATAAGACTCGGATTCAAGGATTTTAAAGCAACAATCACATGCACTTTAATTCTGATGATAGATGTTTTCAGTTCATTTCAAAAGAACTTCTGGATGAATAATTTTTATTGTTCTCCTATCCCCCTCCTTCTCAGACTTCTTTTTAAGCAGGACTTACTAGATAGAAGGAAATAGATAACTTTCTAGAAGTAACTGTGGTAACATAGAAAAACTACTAAAACAGAAACAAGAGTTTTTAGACTTAATGCAGCTACTACCTGTCTGTGTATCTATGTTGAGTCTTTAATTTCTATGATTTTTGTTACAGTGTCAGGTTCTGTTCTAGTTGTAGGTGGTATAAAAGTAGATTCCTAAGTAGAACTGTGGGAGGCATAACTATCTCTTCCTTGTACCTTTTTTCTCATTGAAAGATTGATATTGGATAAGCTTCCTTTTTTACAGTCTTTAGCAAAATTCAGATTTTTATCAGTCTTTGGGACACTGAGATTACATTGTATAAATAAGAGCAAAGAAAATAGTAGAATGAATCTCTATCAGTCACTCAGCCTCATCTGTTACTAGTATATGGCCAGTGTTGTTTCATCTATTATTTTTCATTCCTTGTCTATGTGAGTTTTTGGAAATTTTTGTTCGTTCTTCCATTGCCACAAATATTTCTCACAGATTTTATGGTCTTGTGTTTAATCAGGTCTTGGCAGCAACATTCATTGTCTTTGATCTTCATGGCTGCAAATTCAATCTTCATTATGGGAGAATCATGCCCGGACGGTAGTAGTGTGGATTAGCTAGCCAATATAAGAACCTACTATGTGCCAGCCTCTGTGCTAAGCACAGGGGACACTGGGTAGATGTGACAGGCACGATTCCTTCCCTCTGAATGTGTAGGGTAGCAGAGGAGCCAGGCATTAAACAGATCGCTTTTATGTAATTGTTACATTTATAACTGGAGTTGTACAGGAAGGAGGAAGGGCTAGAGAGAGTGGTGTGGTGGTGGTGAAAGTTGTTTCAGGCTGAAGGAATGATCTGGGCTAGGCTCAGAAGCAAAGAGCCTGCTAAGTTCTGAGAGCTGACTAGAGTGTGATGATCAAGATTGAGAGTGGTAAGGTGGAAGTCAGGCAGAGACCCTGCCTATTCAGGGCTTTATAGGCCATTTTAACAGTATTGAACTTAATCCCTGGCAGGAGGAACAGAGAGTGGGATGGTAGGAGACCAGTGAAACATTTTAAGCAGACCTATAACAGAATCAGATTTCCCTTTTTAAGACATCCCTTTGACTGCAGTATGGTTAATGAATTAGAAAGAAGCAAATGGGAATTGAAAAGGACCAAGTGGGAGTCTATACCAGTGGTCAAAGCAGAGATGGTGGTATGTGTTATGTGTCCTATGATGATGAGTGCCATGAGAGAAAAAGCAAAGGAAGATAAGAAAGGACTTTGTTGGGAAAGGGCGTTGTTATTTTAAATACGAGGGTCAGCGGTGGCTCAAGCCTGTAATCCCAGCACTTTGGGAGGCCGAGACGGGCGGATCACGAGGTCAGGAGATCGAGACCATCCTGGCTGACACGGTGAAACCCCGTCTCTACTAAAAAATACAAAAAAAAAAACTTAGCCGGGCGAGGTGGCGGGCGCCTGTAGTCCCAGCTACTCGGGAGGCTGAGGCAGGAGAATGGCGTAAACCCAGGAGGTGGAGCTTGCAGTGAGCTGAGATCCGGCCACTGCACTCCAGCCTGGGCGACAGAGCGAGACTCCGTCTCAAAAAAAAAAAAAAAATACGAGGGTCAGGGAAGTCCTCACTGATTGGACGACATTAAATGTCACTGAAGTGGGAATATTTTAGGCACTTCCAGAGAACTAATCCTATGCATAGCTTTTAAAGGTGTAGATAAACACAGGTTTATCTTCAAGGATACCTTTCTCTATTGCCCACTTTTTTTTTTTTTTAAGCATTCTGTATAGCAAAAATGGCACTTGTCTATATCTGGTTATTTTCATAAGCCTTGTGGGACACAAAGCATTTTTTTGGCAGTTGGTTTTATGCTGTTTGCAGTTAGCAATTATCATGTCTTGGATAAACTTCATTGGCTATGATACTGCCACTACACAAAGCTTCATTTACACTATTTTGAAAGCAGTAAAGTGCTGAGAATATTGACCAATTAGAATTGGACCTGTTTACATTAAGGTGATTAGGGAAGACCTCTGATTATTTTTTCACAGTCTGGTGGCTAGAGAGTCCAAGACAAAGATGCCTGCAATTTCAGTGTGTGACGGGGGCCTACTTCCTGATTCATAGCTATCTTCTCTTTGTATCCTCACAGAGTAAAACAGAGCAAGAGCTTTCTCTGGGGTCTG
Organism: Theropithecus gelada; assembly: GCF_003255815.1. Taxonomy (NCBI): domain Eukaryota; kingdom Metazoa; phylum Chordata; class Mammalia; order Primates; family Cercopithecidae; genus Theropithecus; species Theropithecus gelada. Next base: position 105,473,324 of record NC_037671.1, on the reverse strand, counting down.
TTTTCTAGAGACAGTAATTCCATTTATGAGGACTCCGCCCTTATGACCTAATCAGCTCCCAAAGGCCCCACCACCTTATCCATCATGTTGGAGGTTAGAGTTTCAACATGAATTATAGGGCGATGTAAACATTCAGTCCACAATGGGTATGTTTTGAGAAGTTAAAAGAAGATAAACATGTCTTAGGTGTAGTGACTGAGGAGGAAGTGTGGCCCGAGATGAGTTTGGAGAGATGAGAAAGAACCAAATTATCTAAGGCCTGTAGGTCAAGGAAAACAATTTGGATTTTAAGCCATTGGAAGACTTTTAAGCAGGGGAGTGATGAGATATAGAATATGATATAAGAGCTGTTCAATGTAGAATGGAATAGGAGTCAAGAATGAAAGTGGCTCTAGTAAAATAATGCATTGTATTACAATATTATTTATCTTGAAAAAAAAGAATATGGTGATATTTAGGGTGATGATGGGAGAGATGGAGAAAAGTCAATAAATTTGGGGTTTTAGAGGTAGATTGGCAGAGCCTGTTGTTAGGCTGGATGTAGAGGATGGGTTAAAAACAAGGAAAGAATTATTCCTGGGTTATGATTTGGGCAGCTGCATGGAGAGTGGTGCTTTATACTGAGATATGAAATATTAGATAGAGAATGAGATGGGAAGTAAAGCCTATTTGAGAGGCCATCTTGGAGGCCAGAAGTTTGAGATGTCTAATGAGGCATTCATGTAGAGATACGCTGAATTAGATTTTGCTGAAATTAAATATTGTGAGTGTGGGACAGCAGATGGAGAATGCAGAATAGAATAGAATCTAATGCCGCAGCTTCTAGTTTCATACTGTGTTTACTTTCCCAATTAGTATGGGAATTTTAGCTTCAAGAATATGGCGGTGAATGTGTCACAGTGATACAAAGCAATGAAATATGGAGCCACCTCATTTATGTTTGCTTTTTTTGTACATACAGCTGAGCTAATTAGGTCATTTTTGTTATTATAATTATTTGCCTGTAGTACGTTTTGCAGGAAGGTGAATTACTCCAACCTGAAACTCTGTGTGTGGCATTTAAGAATCTACAACTTCATGAGAAAGTTGCTTAAAGCAAATTTGTAACCTATTTGAGCATTCAATTAAGTTTTACTACAGAACAAACAAGCATTTTACTATATATTATGTGTTTTAAATCAATCTATTGGTGTTCTTTCTGTAATTAAAAATAATGGTGAGATTTTTAGAGTTCGTGCATTTGCATTTTAATATAAAGCATTAAAAAATTTGCTAAGCTTCTGGTGAAAGATTGCTCCTGAAATTACATGATTTAAATGAATAAATTAATTTTGTAATAATTTGGATTATAGCCTCCTACAGTGCTTTGGGTAGACTTGGCAGTGAGTATCATGGATAATAAAACTTGGCGAAACATTTAGGCAGTTATTTCGCAGTGCACTGCAGATTATACTAACATTGTTGGAGAAAGTGAGTCCATTAATAACAGTGGATTGTCATGATAAAGAATACATTTTTGCGTATGAGATTCAGTTGATAAATGTATAAATCTGTATGGCTAGGTCGGTACTTCAGTTTGTACTCTGATTAGTAATCAAATATTTTTAGTGACACTTTATAAGAATTCAAAGGCTTAATTTTATGCACTTTTAAAATTTCAGATCATCTAGAGTAAAATGACCATCATATCTTTTATTTTATATTTGGTCTGCTTTAATGAATTTTAAAAAATATGTGCCTTCTAAGATACTGTCTTTTTTTAATATATAAGTAAAGTTTGGGAAGGCACAAAAAATTTTTTCCTTATGAATGTTGATACACTGTGTAGAGGAAATTCAGACAGACATCTCTCTGATCCATGATTCTAATTCTTGGAGTCATGACCTATCATTACGATTTGAATTTACAGCATGATTCCTCTTTTCTCTTAAAAAAATTATACCAGATACACCCACATATATACATACACACTAGTATTTATAGATAAACTTACTTTTCAAGTATTTTTTTTGTTTTGTTTTGAAGCTGCTTTTTTTTTTTTTGAGATGGAGTCTCGCTCTGTTGCCAGGCTAGAGTGCAGTGGCACGATCTCATTTCACTGCTACCTCCACCTCTTAGGTTCAAGCAATTCTTCTGCCTCAGCCTTCTGAGTAGCTAGGTCTACAGGTGCGTGCCACCACGGCTGGCTAATTTTTGTATTTTTACTAGAGATGGGATTTCACCATCTTGGCCGGGATAGTCTTGATCTCCTTACCTCATGATCCCCCATCTCAGCCTCCCAAAGTGCTGGGATTGCAGCGTGAGTCACCATGCCTGTCCCCGCCGCCCGTTTTTTATTTTTTAAGAGAAGTGTCATCATGTTGCCCAGGCTGGTCTCAAACTCCTGGAGTCAAGTGATCCTTCCATCTTGGCCTCCCAAAGTGCTAGGATTGTAGGCATGAGCCACTGCACCAGGCCTGTTTTGAAACCTTTTAAGATTCTCTTTAAGAGAATAGAAAACTTTTATTTTATTTTACTTTAAGTTCTGGGATACATGTGCAGAAGGTACAGGTTTATTACACAGGTATACATGTGCCATGGTGGTTTGCTGCACCTAGCAACCTGTCATCTAGGTTTTAAGCCTCGCACACATTAGGTATTTGTCCTAATGTTCTTCCTCTGCTTGCCCCCGACCCACCTGCAAGCCCTAGTGTGTGATGTTCCCCTCCCTGTGTCCCATGTGTTCTTATTGTTCACACTCAGCTCCCACTAATGAGTGAGAATATGCGGTATTTGGTTTTCTGTTCCTGTGTTAGTTTGCTGAGGATAATGGCTTCTAGCTTCATTCATGTCTCTGCAAAGGACACAGAATCATTCTTTTTTTATGGCTGCATAGTATTCCATGGTATATATGTGCCACATTTTCTTTATCCAGTCTAACATTGATGGGCATTTGGGTTGGTTCCAAGTCTTTGCTATTATAAATAGTGCTGCAGTAAACATACGTTTGCATGTGTCTTTATAGTAGAATGATTTATAATCCTTTGGGTATATACTCAGTAATGGGATTGCTGGGTCAAATGGTATTTCTGGCTCTAGATTCTTGAGGAATTGCCACACTGTCTTCCACAATGGTTGAACTAATTTACACTCACACCAGCAGTGTAAAAGTGTTCCTATTTCCAATGGTTGAACTAATTTACACTCACACCAGCAGTGTAAAAGTGTTCCTATTTCTCCACAACCTTGCCAGCATCTGTTGTTTCCTGACTTTTTAATAATCGCTGTTCTAACGGTGTAAGATAGTATCTCATTGTGGTTTTGATTTGCATTTCTCTAATGATCAGTGATGATGAGCTTTTTTTCATATGTTTATTGGCCACATAAATGTCTTCTTTTGAGAAATGTCTGCTCATATCCTTCACCCACTTTTTGATGGGGTTGTTTTTTTCTTGTAAATTTGTTTAAGTTCCTTGTAGATTCTAGATCTACCTTTGTCTGATGGGTAGATTGCAAAAATTTTCTCCCATTCTCTAGGCTGCCTGTTCACTCTGATGATAGTTTCTTTTGCTGTGCAGAAGCTCTTTAGTTTGATTAGATCCCATTTGTCAATTTTGGCTTTTGTTGCTATTGCTTTTGGTGTTTTAGTCATGAAGTCTTTTCTCATGCCTATGTCCTGAATGGTATTACCTAGGTTTTCTTCTAGGGTTTTTATGGTTTTGGATTTGACATTTAAGTCTTTAGTCCATCTTGAGTTAATTTTTGTATAAGATGTAAGGAATGGGTCCAGTTCCTGTTTTCTGCATATGGCTAGCCAGTTTTCCCAGAACCATTAATTAAATACGAAATCCTTTCCCCATTGCTTGTTTTTGTCTGGTTTGTCGAAGATCAGATGGTTGTAGATGTGTGGTGTTATTTCTGAGGTCTCTCTTCTGTTCCATTGGTCTATATATCTGTTTTGGTACCAGTACCATACTGTTTTGGTTACTGTAGCCTTGTAGTGTAGTTTGAAGTCAGGTAGTGTGATGCCTCCAGCTTCGTTCTTTTTGCTTAGCATTGTCTTGGCTATATGGGCTCTTTTTTCATTCCATATGAAATTCAAAGTAGTTTTTTTGTAATTCTGTGGAGAAAGTCAGTGGTAGCTTGATGGGAATAGTGTTGAATCTATAAATTACTTTGGGCAGTATGGCCATTTTCATGATATTGATTCTTCCTATCCATGAGCATGGAATGTTTTTCCATTTGTTTGTGTTCTCTCTTATTTCATTGAGCAGTGGTTTACAGTTTTCCTTGAAGAGGTCCTTCACGTCCCTCGTAAGTTGGATTCCTAGGTATTTCATTGTCTTTGTAGCAGTTGTGAATGGGAGTTCACTCATGATTTGTCCCTCTGCTTGTCTGTTTGCGGTGTATAGGAATGCTTTTGATTTTTGCAAATAGATTTTGTATCCAGAGACTTTGCTGAAGTTGCTTATCAGCTTAAGGAGTTTTTGGGCTGAGACGATGGAGTTTTCTAAATATACAATCATGTCATATGTAAACAGAGACAATTTGACTTCCTATTTGAATACCCTTTATTTTTTCTCTTGCCTGATTGCCCTGGCCAGAACTTCCAATACTATGTTGAATAGGAGTGGTGAGAGAGAGCATACTTGCCTTGTGGCAGTTTTCAAAGGGAATGCTTCCAGCTTTTGCCCATTCAGTACGATATTGACTATGGGTTTGTCATAAATAGCTCTTGTTATTTTGAGATATGTTCCATCAATACCTAGCTTACTGAGAGTTTTTAGCATGAAGGGATGTTGAACTTTATTAAAGGCCTTTTCTGCATCTGTTGAGAGAATCATGTGGTTTTTGTCATTTGTTCTGTTTATGTGATGGATTACGTTTATTGATATGCATGTGTTGAATCAGCCTTGCATCCCAGGGATGAAGCCGACATGATCGTGGTGGATAAGCTTTTTGGTGTGCTGCTGGATTCAGTTTGCAAGTATTTTCTTGAGGATTTTTGCGTCGATGTTCATCAGGCATATTGGCCTGAAATTTTCTTTTTTTGTTTTGTCTCTGCCAGGTTTTGGTATCATAAAATGAGTTAGGGCCCCATAAAATGAGTTAGGGAGGATAATTTCTATTATTTGGAATAGTTTCAGAAGGAATGGTACCAGTTCCTCTTTGTACCTCTGGTAGAATTCGGCTGTGAATCCGTCTGGCTTTTTTTGGTTGGTAGGCTATTAATTACTGCCTCAATTTCAGAACTTGTTATTGTTCTATTTAGGGATTCAACTTCTTCTGGTTTGGTCTTGGGAGGGTGTATGTGTCCAGGAATTTATCCATTTGTTCTAGAATTTCTAGCTTATTTGCATAGAGGTGTTTATAATATTCTCTGATGATGGTTTGTATTTTTGTGAGATCAGTGGTGATATCCCCTTTATCATTTTTTATTGTGTCTATTTGATTCTTCTCTTTTCTTCTTTATTAGTCTAGCTAGTGGTCTATTTTGTTAATCTTTTCAAAAAACCAGCTCCTGGATTCATTGATTTTTTTTTGAGGGTTTTTCATGTCTCCGTCTCCTTCAGTTCTGCTCTGATGTTAATTATTTTTGACTTCTGCTAGCTTTTGAATTCGTTTGCTCTTGCTTCTCTGATTCTTTTGATTGTGATGTTAGGGTGTCGATTTTAGGTCTTTCCAGCTGTCTGATGTGGGCATTTAGTGCTATAAATTTCCCTGTTAACACTGCTTTAGGTGTGTCCCAGAGATTCTGGTACATTGTCTCTTTTTTCTCATTGTTTTCAAAGCACTTACTGATTTCTGCCTTCGTTTCGTTATTTACCCAGTAGTCATTCAGGAGCAGGTTGTTCAGGTTCCGTGTAGTTGGGTGGTTTTGAGTGAGTTTCTTAATCCTGAGTTCCAATTTGATTGCACTGTGGTCTTAGAGACTGTTTATTATGATTTCCATTATTTTGCATTTGCAGAGGAGTGCTTTACTTCCAATTATGTGGTCGATTTTTAGGATATGCGTGCTATGTGGTGCTGAGAAGAATGTGTATTCTGTTGATTTGGGATGGAGAGTTCTGTAGATGTCTATTAGGTCCACTTGGTTCAGAGCTGAGTTCAAGTCCTGAATATCCTTGTTAATTTTCTGTCTCGTTGATCTGTCTAATATTGATAGTGGGCGTTAAAATCCCCCACTATTACTGTGTGGGAGTTCAAGTCTCTTTGTAGGTCTTGAAGAACTTGTTTTATGAATCTGGGTGTTCCTGTATTGGGTGCACATATATTTAGGATAGCTAGCTCTCCTTGTTGCATTGATCCCTTTGCCATTATGTAATGCCCTTCTTTGTCTTTTTTGATCTTTGTTGGTTTAAAGTCTGTTTATCAGAGACTAGGATTGCAACCCCTGCTTTTTTTTTGCTTTCCATTAGCTTGGTAAATATTCCTCCATCTCTTTATTTTGAACCTATGTGTGTCTTCCCTCGTGAGATGGGTCTCCTGAATATAGTACACCGATGGGTCTTGACGGTTTATCCAGTTTGCCAGTCTGTGTCTTTTAATTGGGGCATTTATCCCATTTACATTTAAGGTTAATATTGTTATGTGTGAATTTGATCCTGCCATCACGATGCTAGCTGGTTATTTTGCTCATTAGTTGATGCAGTTTTTTCGTAGTGTTGTTGGTCTTTATATTTTGGTGTGTTTTTTGCAGGGGCTGTAACTGGTTTTTCCTTTCCACATTTAGTGCTTCCTTCAGGAGCTCTTGTAAGGCAGGCCTGGTGATGACAAAATCCCTTAGCATTTGCTTGTCTCTAAAGTCTCCTTCTCTTATGAAGCTTAGTTTGGCTGGATATGAAATTCTGAGTTGAAAATTCTTTTCTTTAAGAATGTTGAATATATTGGTCCCCACTCTATTCTGTCATATAGAGTTTCTGCAGAGAGATCTGCTGTTAGTCTGATGCGCTTCCCCTTGTAGGAAACCTAACCTTTCTCTCTGGCTGCCCTTAACATTTTTTCATTCATTTTAGCCTCGGAGAATCTGACGATTTTGTGTCTTGGGGTTGCTCTTCTTTAGGAGTATCTTAGTGTTGTTCTCTGTATTTCCTGAATTTGAATGTTGGCCTGTCTTGCTAGGTGGGGAAAGTTCTCCTGAATAATACCCTGAAGTGTGTTTTCCAACTTGGTTCCATTCTCCCCATCACTTTCAGGTACACCAGTCTTAAGTTTGGTCTTTTCACATAGTGCCATATTTCTTGGAGGCTTCATTCGTTCCTTTTTATTCTTTTTTCTCTAATCTTGTGTTCACACCTTATTTTATAAGTTGGTCTTCAATCTCTGATAATTTCACTTGATCAATTTGGTTATTGATACTTGTATATGCTTCACGAAGTTCTTGTGCTGTTTTTCAGCTCCATCAGGTCATTTATGTTCCTCTGAAAACTGGTTATTCTAGTTAGCATTTCCTGTAACCTTTTATCAGGGTTCTTAGCTTTCTTCCATTGGGTGAGAACATGCTCCTTTAGCTCAGAGGAGTTTGTTATTACCCACCTTCTGAAGCCTTCTTCTGTCAATTCATCAACCTCATTCTCCATCCAGTTTTGTGCCCTTGCTGGAGAGGAGTTGCGATCATTTGAAGAAGAGGCATTCTGTTTTTTTAAATTTTCAGCATTTTTGCTGTTTGGTTTTTTTTTTTTCTTTCCATCTTCGTGGATTTATCTACCTTTGATCTTGGAGGCTAATAACCTTTGGATGAGGTTTTTTTTGTGGGGTCCTTTATATTGATGTTGTTGCTTTCTGTTTGTTAGTTTTTCTTCTAATAGTCCAGCCCCTCTTCTGCAGGTCTGCTGCAGTTTGCTGGAGGTCCACTCCAGACCCTGTTCACCTGGGTATCACCAGTGGAGGCTGTAGAACAGCAAAGATTGCTGCCTGCTGCTTCCTCTGGAAGCTCGCTCCCAGAGGGGCACCGGCCTGATACCAGCCGGAGCTCTCTTGTATGAGGTGTCTGTTGACTCCTGTTGGGAGGCACGGGGATCAGAGACCCACTTGAGGCAGTCTGTTCTTAGCAGAGCTGGTGTGCTGTGCTGGGAGAATCCCTCTTGTTAGGATCAGCTGCTCTCTTCAGAGTCGGCAGGCAGGAATGATTAAATCCACTGAAGCTGCGCCCACAGCCGCCGCTTCCCCCAGGTGCTGTGTCCCAGGGAGATGGGGGTTTTGTCTGTAAGCCCCTGACTGGGACCGTTACCTTTCCTTCAGAGATGCCCTGCCCAATGAGGAGGAATCTAGAGAAGCACTCTGCCACAGCCACTTTGCTGGACTGTGGTGAATTCCGCTCAGTCCAGACCTCCCAGACTCCTTAGCACTGTCAGGGGAAAACCGCCTACTAAAGCCTCAGTAATGGCAGATGCCCCTCCCCCCACCAAGCTCGATCATCCCAGGTCAACTTCAGACTGCTGTGCTGGCAGTGAGAATTTCAAGCCAGTAGTTCTTAGCTTGCTGGGCTCCATAGGAGTGGGACCTGCTGAGCGAGACCACTTGGCTCCCTGGCTTTGGCCCCCTTTCCAGGGGAGTGAATGGTTCTGTCTTGCTGGGGTTCCAGGAGGCACTGAAGTGTGAAAAAGACTCCTGCAGCTAGTTTAGTGTCTGCCCAAATGGCTGCCCAGTTTTGTGCTTGAAACCCAGGGCCCTGGTGGTATAGGCTACACAAGGGAATCTCCTGATCTGCAGATTACAGAAACCATGGGAGAACTGTAGTAACCCAGCTGGGTAGCATAGTACCTCACGGCTTCCCTTGGCTTGGGGAGGGAGGCTCCCCAGCTTCTCGCACATCCTGGATGAAGGAATGCCCCACCCTGCTTCTGGTCGCCCTCCATGGGTTAGATCCACTGCCTAACCAGTCCCAAGAAGATGACCTGAATACCTCAGCTGGAAATGCAGAAATCACCTGCCGCCTTCTGCGTTGGTCTGGCTGGGAGCTGCAGACCGGAGCTGTTCCTATTCAACCATCTTGTCAACTCGAGAATGGAAAACTTTTTAAGAACTTTGTGATTTTCTTTAAGAGAATGGAAAACTTTAGATGTACTTACTTTTCTAATCCTTTTTTGTTTTGTCCATTAGCTTCTCATCACCTTTCTGTAGATCAGTGTTTCCCAAAGTATGCCAAAAGCAGTAGCGTTACTTGGGAACTGATTAGAAATGTACCCTAGGCCAGTCAGGTGCAGTGGCTTATGCCTGTAATCCCAGCACTTTGGGAGGCCGAGGTGGGTAGATCACCAGGTCAGGAGTTCAAGACCAGCCTGACCAACATGGTGAAACCCCGTCTTTACTAAAAATATAAAAATTTAGGTGTGGCGCACGCCTCTAATCCTAGCTACTCAGGAGGCTGAGGCAGGAGAATCACTTGAACCTGGGAGACAGAGGTTGCAGTGAGTCGAGATCATGCCACTGCACTCCAGCCTGGGTGACAGAGTGAGACTCCGTCTCAAAAAAAAAAAAAAAAAAAAAAAAGAAATGTGCCCTGGACCAACTGAATCAGAAACTCTGGGTAAGTCCCAGCAGCCTGTTTCAGCAAGTCTTCCAGAAGGTTTTGACTCACTAAAGTTTGAAAACCAGTCCTGTGGAGCAGGGTTTCTCAACCTCTGCACTGTTGACTTTTTGGACTGGATAATTCTTTGATGTGGCTGTGAGGGTTGGGGCTGTCCTGTGCATCGTGTAATCTTTAGCAGCACTTTGGCCTCTACAGACTAGATGCCAGTAGCACACTGCCTCCTCCCCCAGGCCCCACCTCCAGTAATAATTGTTTTGTTTTTTTCAACTCAACTTCTACATCCAGCCTAACAATAGGCTCTGTCAATACTACCTCCAAAATAAACCCCACTTTTCTTCATTTTTTTTTAATACTTTAAGTTCTAGGGTACATGTGCACAATGTGCAGGTTTGTTACATAGGTATACTTGTGCCATGTTGGTGTGCTGCACCCATGAACTCGACATTTATATTAGGTATTTCTCCTAATGCTCTCCCCCGACAGGCCTGGGTGTGTGATGTTCCCCGCCCTGTGTCCAAGTGTCTTATTGTTCAATTCCCACCTATGAGTGAGAACATGCGCTATTTGGTTTTCTGTCCTTGTGATAGTTTGCTGAGAATGATGGTTTCCAGCTTCATCCATGTCCCTGCAAAGGACATGAACTCATCCTTTTTCGTGGCAGCATAGTATTCCATGGTCTATATGTACCACATTTTCTTAATCCAGTCTATCATTGATGGACATTTTGGTTGGTTCCAAGTCTTTGCTATTGTGAATGGTGCCTTTGCAGCTATTTATTCTTAAACTATCTTCTTCTTTTTGTTAATGCTTAGATTTTGTTCCACAGGCACTTTAATCTGCATGTACTTTTCAGGTATTTAAAAGTCATTATTTTTATGTAAGATTTTAAAACTCTATAAATGTCTCTTTTACATATTTTTTGAAAGATGAAAAAGGATTAGTATTTGCCCACCTAGAATGTAAGAAAGGAGCAGAAAAGACAAGGTGATGAAGGGAAATATAGGAAGTGAGAAGAGAAGGAAGACAACTTCATGGACTTGTTGAAAGGGGAAATGCTTTACAATTATAATACAGCTTATTCTCCCCAGTATTTTTAGCATTATTTATTTTCAGGTGTTAGTACTCAATAGAGTAATGCAATTCAGATACTTGAGTTGTAAATGAAAAAATTTCAGAAACACTGGGAGGATAATTTCAAATTTTAATAACTTTATTCTTATTTTTACTGTTAGGATTCCTGGAAATCCTGATTGAATTTTTGGACTTTACAGGATACATTATGTACATCATGTATCCCTAAAATTTATGGGATACATTTAAAACAATAATATTTAGTCCACAATAAGCTCATTATAAAGTATAATTTGTAAAATTCTTGGTGGGCCGTATTTTTTGAGAAATGTATGTAGTTTTCAACCAACTTTGTTTTGCAATGAATTAGTTGTTATATAAGAGTTTTGAGGAAGATACTTCTTGATCAGTCCTGGTAGCTAAAAGTTGAACTAAGATGAGATTTTTCAGTTTCACTCATTATTGTCCTTGTCTTCCTTTAAAGAATAGTTCCTAATTGAGTAATATTTTCAATTGATTATCACAATGCCTTTCTTCATGTGCTCATTGAAGAACTATGACTTAATGAACATGTTAAAACAAGTAATACTTATTTCTGTAGTAGCAGCTACTGCTAGCTGTGCTGTTCTGTCATCTCTAAATACTACAGGAGATGAGATTTGTTGAATTACTATACCAGATGCTACCATAATTTTTGAAGCATAGAACCCTGGGATTTTTGATAATATGAACATGCCATTCATTAATAGTTTCCCAGATCTCAATCATAAGTTATCTTGAATTGGCTGAACATAGAGTGTTAGCAAACAAGCTGTTTTATTTATAGAAATGTAACTAAAAATCTCTGTGTCACGGTAGCACCCACTAGCAGCTACTAACCTGATGACCTTGGGCATGTCATGTAGCTGCTTGGAGCCGCAATTTCTTCTCTCTACAATGAGGAGAGCTATATCAGTAAGTTGTGTGAAAATTAATGTGAAGTCCTAGGGTTTTTTAAATTGCTAAATTCTTTGCAGATATATAAGTTATTGATAAAAGTGATCACTGGTCCCACTGTAATGAGAGCCAACAGCTTTTCCCTGTTTCTCACTCTAGTATTGTTTGTTTTTAATAGCACTTTTGACTAGGCTGTTTTTTGATTCAGGGCCTCCTTGCTCTGTCACCCAGGCTGAGGTGCAGTGGTAAGGTCATGGCTCACTGCAGCCTTGACCTCCTGGGTTCAAGCAATCAGTCTTTCTACATCAGTCTCCCAAGTAGCTGGTACTACTGGCATACACCACCAATGCTTGGCTAATTTTTATTTTTAAATTTTTTTTGGTAGAGACAGGATCTACCTATGTTGCCCAGGCTGGTCTCAAACTCCTGGGCTCAAGCATTCCTCCTGCCTGGCCCTCCCAAAGTGCTGGGATTACAGGCAGGCTCCACCATGCTCAGCCCAGCCTAAACTTCTGATATGCTTTTTATTTAAGTATAATATCTATTACTTGGTCATCTCTGCCGTTTGAGGAGATGGGGAGTCGGGGTAGGTGGGAAGGACTTGAGCCGTCAAGCATTACAAGTGCAAAATAAAGGATTGGTCAGATTTATTAGAAATTGTGATAACTTGTGTCAATTTGGCTTCCCCAACTACACATTAAGTGAAAGGAAGAATCTGTTCTGTACTTGTTTTTATTTTGGTTTTTGTTTTTTAATTCTCTGCAGCTCCTGTTATTCAATTAAGTGCATAATAGGAGCAAGGGGTTTGGTAGATTTCACTCTACACAGTTCCTACAAAATAAAAACTTGTTTGAGCATGCTGTTTTTTCTGTCTCCTGTTTTAATTAAATTGCAGATTCACAATATGAACTGTTTGCAAATTGGGAACTTCTTTACAGAGGTATTTTCCACGTAGCTACCATGTACAGATTAGATAGATTTGAAACAGAATGGAGGAACTTATTAGGTTTACTAAATTCCTGTGCTTTCCCAGGCCTAGAGACTTTTACATGCATCGTCTTAGGGATTCCTCACAAGAATTAGATAAATATTACCATCTTTGCAAATGAGGAAATGAGTTCACAGTACTACCAAGAGGTGGAACCAGAATTTGAACCTAGATGCCTGATTCTAAAGTGAATGTACAGTCATGCTCTGCATTGTGATGTTTCAGTCAACAGTGGACTGCATGTATGATAGTAGTCCCTTAAGATTATAATGGAACTGAAAAATTCCCATGGCCTAGTATCCTGGTAGCCCTTGTACCATCATAGCACAATGCATTACTCATAGGTTTGTGGTGATACTGTTATCAACAAATGTATTGTGCTGCCAGTTGGATAAATGTCTAGCACATATAATTATGTACATTAATTGATAATGATAAACGACTATGTTACTATTTACTATACTTTTTATCATTATTTTAGAGTGTTCACCTTCTACTTATTAGAAAAAGTTAGCTGTAAAACAGGAAGGTCCTTCAAGAGGTATTCCGGAAGGCATCGTTTTCATAGGAGATGACAGCTTCCCTCATATTATTGCCCCTGAAGACCTTCCAGTGGGACAAGATGTGGAGGTGGAAGACAGTGATATTGATGATCCTCCTCCTTTGTAGGCCTAGGCTAATGTGTGTATTTGTGTCTTAGTTTTTAACAAAAAGTCTTAAGAAGTTGAAAAAGTAAAAAAAAAAATTTTAAATAAAAAAAGTTTCACAGAATAAGGATATAAAGAAAGAATGTTTTTGTGCAGCTGTACGTGTTTGTTTTAAGCTAAGTGTTATTACAAAAGACTCAAAAGTTAAGATGAAAACGTTTATAAAGTGAAAAAGCTATAGTAAGCTAAGGTTAATTTTTAAACAAATTCAATGTAACTTAAATGTACAGTGTTTACATAGTCTACAGTAGAGTATAGTAATGTCGTAGGCCTTCACATTAACTCACCACTCACTCGTTGACTCACCCAGAGTCAGCCCTGCAAGCTCCATTCATGGTACGTGCACTATAGAGGGGTACCTTTTAAAAATCTTTTATATGGCATTTTTACTGTACCTTTTCTATGTTGAGATACACAAATACTTAAGATTGTGTTACAGTTGCTACAGTATTCAGTACTAGTTTGTATGTACCTGGTTTGCACATACCATATAGGTTTATAGCCTAGGAGCAACAGGTTATACTGTATAGCCTAGTTGTGTAGTAAGCTGTACTCTGTAGGTTTTCTAAGTATGTTCTATGATGTTCCCATGATGAAATTGCCTGATGCATTTCTCAGAATCTATCCCCATCGTTAAATGAATCATGACTGTATTTTTTGTTACATCTGGAAGTTGTTAACGCTGGCTATATATTAGAATCATCTGGAGAGCTTTCAAAAGTACAGATGCCAGGGAATCAGGTAATTGGTCTGGAGTGGGTCCTGCACATTAGTATTTTTTAAAAGCTCTTCAGGTGATCCTGGTGAGAAGCAAAAGTTAAGAAATGTTGCATTACATACTGTATCTCCAGTGACCATTGGTTGCCCCTTTGTTTTGAAAGCTTTTGTTATTTGTCAGTGGATGATCATTAACAGATTAATAGTGTTTTCTACTTTACATTTTCTCTTCAGAAGCATAAAGGATTTGTATTATAGAAAGAATTACCTATATAATAAATGTTGGAAAGATTACAGTGAACATAATGGGGGTATCTTTTTCTTTGTCAGTCTTTCAAAAATTAAAAATTTTTTTTTTTCTTATGACTTTGGCTTGCTTTCTGAGTGAAGTAAAAATGAACTCAGTTGCATATTAAATTTGTTTCTGGCCCTCTGCATCTAGGAAAGTAATAAACTAATTTTGGCCAAGAGAAATAACCTTTTCTTAATATACAGTAGTTTTTAAAAGTAATAGAACAGCAGGTTAATGGTTATAAATCTATAGATGATTGTAACAGGAATACATTTAGATAATTAGTCCTGGCCTACCACTGTGCTGTAGCTCTGTAAATCTCTTTTTGACAAGCTGCTTTAAAGATTATCTTTTGGGTGAAGGGAAAATGGGAGTATAGTTGAAGATCATTATTATTAGAAATGTTAATATAAGCACATAGAACAACAATAATTTGTTTTTTACATTATGAAATTTTTGAATTTTGAATTTTTTTATTACCCAACTTAAAAATACATTTGAAATAAATTCTTCTTAATTGGTTACAATATGATTGAATCCTGTCTCTTTAAAAATAAAGGCAGTTACTGGAATTGACTCTTGGAATACGTTTAAAGATGTTGTAACTTGCAGTCGTGGTTTATTGGCTGGTGATGTTGAAATTAGAATTTACAATCTACTTTTCTCAGTACTTAATGAGATTAATTTTCTTTAAATTTCTAGCAGTAGTTTTTAACCATTTACAAAGTTTTCATGAGGTGGCTAGTTTTTACTGACTCTTTATAAAGCTGTGCTGTAATAAGGTGTAGCAGTTGTGAGCCTCTCATCTTTTCAGATTAATAAGAACCACTCCCCCCATCGTGCTTATGTCCTCTCCCCTACTATATTAAGGTATGTTAGAAGAGGAAGGAGTTGGAAAGGAATGGTTATCTAGGTCTTAAGGGGTAGGGTTGGAACTCAGACTTGCTTGTCAAGACTGGAGGACTCCTCAGATGTTGGCCTAGATGTTCTTGGACCACCATTCTTATTCCCACCACTGTTACATGATATGGCTGGAGATGAATGCAGTGAAATTGATGGGAGGTAAATGGCAACTAAATTGTGCCCACAGGGTGAGAAGATAGAACCTTATATGGTGGTTGAAAAAGTTGGAGGAAGCAAAAGGGTCAGAGGGTATTTGGTTGTAAATATTGCAGCTGTACTGTGTTAGGGCTTTTATTCTCCCAACTATGGCTAGCAAAGGCTACTCAATTGCGTAACTCCAGCAGGCAGCATTCACATAGAATTTGATGTGAGTGATGCAGACTCCCTGGTTCTGAGCCAGACCGAACAGTCCAGCAATTCTATAATGATGGGGTTTTGGCAGGGCCACTTTTCCCTACTGGTCCTGACACTTCTTACCTAGTAGAATCTGGAAGCTCAGTGTCTTCTCTTATTGAATCTGAGGCAGCCTAAAAGGTAATGATAATAGCAAACACGTATGTAGCACTTAATTTGTGTCAGGCACAGTAAGTGTCTTTCTCAAACTCAAACAACTATTAAATGACAAAGCTGGGAAACAAAACCAGGCAATGTGGCTCCAGACTCCAGGCTGTGGCTTCCACTATCCCACACTATGTTTGCTGTTCCTTGTTTTTATTGTCCCCATTGCCTACTCATTCATTTAGCTGTTAGTGATTAACAAACATTCATTGAGTATGTACTATGTGCATACTCATAGTACATTAACTTTCTAGGGCTGAAGTATGTAGAACTTTCTAGAGCTGAAGATAAAGTCTTTACCCTCATGGGACTTATATTTTAGTTAAGGGAGAGTGACATGTAAATTGCATAATTTGAAATAACGGTAAGTATTTAGAATAAAATAGAGTGATGGTATAGGGAATGATTGGAAAGTGGGACTGTCTTACCTAGGATTATGAAGGAAATCTTTCTGAGGGGGTAACACTGTATTGAGACTTGAATGACAGGAAGCAGTTATGTAAAGATCAGGAAAGTGGGGATTCTAGGCTGCTAAAACTGAAATGGGAACAAGTTTGGTTATTTACTAGGGACCGGAAAGAAAAATAGCATGACTTAGAGCTTAGTAAGTAAGGTAGGTAGTAACTTAGTAAGTCAGTAAGGTAGACAGTGAGATCTCAGAGGAATGCAGCAATAGCATTCCAAGGGGGTGGAGTGGGCCTAGTAGGAATCTGTTTCTAGGGGAAGAGGTGTTTTATTACTGATATTATTTATGGTTGCCTGCATGCAGAGTTTGGGCAGGGCGCAGTCTGCCCCAGATGCAGGCAATAAGGAGATGCAGTGCGTTGCATATTTTTAAAAAAATGATTCTAGTACATAACTTAAAGTAACCATATCATTGAAGTGCATCATAAAGCATTATGTTTTGTGAACCATTAGAAAAATATTTGAAAATTTACTCGTTAATGGTGATTATGCTTTAAAAGAGCATTCTGGATACTGTGCACAGGGGATAAACATAGGACAGTGACCAAGTAGAAGGCTATTGTGTTGGCTCGGAGAGGTGAAAGTGGTAGTGGTGAACACGAAGAGAAGTAATTGCACTCTAAATATATATTGATTACTGTTCTTGATGCCAGTTTTCTAAGACTGTAGCACTTACTTTGTAGGGCAAAGGAGTAAATGTCTTCTCTCAGTTAATTTTCAGACAGTGACCGTCCAGGTCAAAATTTCCAGGAATTTGGATTTTATTGCTTTTGTGATTCACTGAAACCACAGATTTCCCTGGGTAGAAACTTTCTGCCAAGACCTGTGTTTATGGACAAGATGAAGGATGAACTTCCTCCAGGACTGGCACTGCTCAGCCCTGATGCAGAGGCCAGTCCACTGGGCCCACCTACTACTGTGTTCATGATGAATTTTCAAGGGCGGATTCTCTTAATTTGACCTGGCTCGTAAGGCAGATGAGTTTGAAGATACAGGTCACTTATTGAACACTTGCTTTTGGCATCCTACCAGTAATTACTACTTGTTAATTTTTATTTTGCTCCTGTTTTGTCTTACAGAGATGTTTAACATATTACAAATGAAGAAATTAACTCATATAGGTCTGTGTTTGAATGTCTTTTCTGTTACGTATCTTGAAAGCTTCTGAGTAAAACAATACAGTTATCACATGATCACTTGTAGTACTGATTTGAATAATACTGTTGACAGATGGAAAATTTTGTGAAGAGTGGGTTCCTTTCTGTAGTCATTTTCAGCCATTTGCTTTTCCTTTCAAAGGCAAGCTTAGAGTCTGTCTTCTGTGTGCTGTCACAATCTGACATTTATTTGGAATGCTGTAACTCTGCTGTCCTTTGGCTTCATAGATGTTAAAGACCAGGAGGTGAATAGTGTATGCATGTGGAGACCATTTCACCAGTTTCCTGCATGAGGATCCCAGCCGGCTGAATTGAGCCTGAGTAGCAATCCCTACACTCTCCTTATATGTCCTCCATGTCTCCTGTGGGGGATTTTAGACATGTTATTTGTGGCCTAAGAATTATTTTGCCCTGAGTTTTTACCTCCCATAAAGCTTAAGTGGAAGAATAGATAAATCGTTTAAAGTTATCACTTTTTCCTGCTGTTTGTCCACGTGAGGAACAAAGAATACAAATAAACTCGGTATCTTACGCATTTTAGAGAGATCCGAAATTTAAAAAAAAAAAAGTTTTTCCAGGTGTTTTAAAAATTTGCAAGACCAATATAAAAGCTTAATTCAGCAGAGAGAGAGAGAGGAAAAATGGATGACCATCAGGATTTTTTGAAATTGTATTTTTAATCTTTTTTTTTAAAAAAATTGAATATTTCTGTAGAACAGTCCTTCGGTTTCATGCTTTTGATTTGATAGCATTCTTAAATGTTAAGTTTTATAAAAAGAAACTTACATCAGTAATATTGCTTATAGCTCTGACAAGAAGTATATATGTTATCTTCCTTTCTCCCAATGTGAATAAGCTAAGTAACTGCTAGTTTTAATTTTCTCCTACTTAGTGTTTGTTTTGTTTGGCTCTGCACGGTGGCTCATGCCTGTAATCCCAGCACTTTGGGAGGCCAAGGCGGATGGATCACTTGAGGTCAGGAGTCTGAGACCAGCCTCGCCAGCATGGTGAAATCCCGTCTCTACTAAAAATACAAAAGTAGCCGGGCATGATGATGCATGCCTGTAATCCCAGCTACTTGGGAGGATGAGGTGGGAGAATCTCTTGAACCTGGGAGTTGGAAGTTGCAGTGAGCAGAGATCACGCCACTGCACTCCAGCCGGGGTGACAGAGCGAGACTCCGTCTCTTAAAAAAAAAAAAAAACATTGTGAGACGCTTGGTTATTCTTTCAATCTCAACACTGATTTTTCCTTTCCTCCCTCCCTCCCTCCCTCCCTCCTTTCCTTCCTTCCTTCCTTCCTTCCTTCCTTCCTTCCTTCCTTCCTTCCTTCCTTCCTTCCTTCCCTCCTTCCCTCCTTCCCTCCTTCCCTCCTTCCCTCCTTCTTTCTCTTCTTTCTCTTCTTTCTCTTCTTTCTCTTCTTTCTCTTCTTTCTTTCCCTGTCTTACTCTAGGGAAGCACTGAACTTCTTTTACTTTCTTATATTTGTATCTTTCTTGTTAATAACTTTGATCTATAAAAGTTTATTTTTGATTAGGGTGTTTTTAGCTATTGCTGGGAAAATGCCTTCTTAATATAAGAATACAGCATTTCTATAAGAAGATTAAAATTAATATCAATACAGATTTTTTTTATTGTGTCTTCCTTTTAAACATAGTTGTATTTGGGTCTAATCAGTGGGTTAAACAGGCTAAGTTTTATATAAAGAATTATTAAACTCTGATAAGAGTGACTATACGATATAAGAAAACTATATATTTTACCCTAGGACTGAAGGAGGAAGACCAAACTTATAAGGGGCCCCACCTGCAAGGGCTAGGGCTCAGACTTCATTGGAGGAGGTATATTCAGTTCATTGAATTAGTAGAAAAGTTCTCTCTTCTCGCCAGGCCAGAGTTGGTCTGTAGTCCATTGGCAGTCAGGGCAACCTGGAATGCAGGTGATCAGCAACATGTGGCATGGTTGTGCAGAGAGAGTGGCAGCTGGGTGGGAAACCACAGATGGGCAGCCCGTGCAGACCTCCAGAGCAAGCAAACTAAGATGTTGATAAGGGCAATGGCCCATTAGTGTGCCTATGCAAGCAGGAAGCCTTTGGAGTGCTAGATTCTGTCTTGAGAGGGCTGGTTATCCCTTGGCCAGGCTCAGGCTGCAACCTTGCTGAGAGACTTGTATATCTGGACATTGGGCAGAACTGTTTGTCCTACAACTTGTTTTAGCATTTTCTGCTGAGAAATCTTAACATAGTTGTCTTAGTAGAGATGCTTAAAGGATTTGTGTCCATATAGCAATGCATATGTTGAAGGGCGAATTTGGAGAAGAGAGTCATACAATTGATAACTGGCACAATCGTGTTTTTTTTTCCAGTTTACTTTTATGAGAAATTATGTTCATAGTGTTCTATCCATTCTTTGATTCAAGAGCATATGCTATGCATGCACCATGCTAGATGCTTGAGATTTCATCACAAGGCAGCAAGTAAAATTTTAAGTATGCATGAAGAATCATTTTATGTAGCTGTCACATTCTTGCTTGATACCTGATGGTAAAAAGACACTTTTTTGAGCATTGACAGAATAATTGCTTCATGTATGAGAGGACTATGTCAAAGTAGTATTCTTCACATTAAGATAAAGTTTCGTGGCAGCAACTATTGAACCAATTGGGGACTTTGAATTGAAGACCAAGATTCTGGTCTTGGTTCTTAAACATATAACAATCTGGGCCTTAGTTATCTGTGAAATTGTGTTGGGCTTACTGGATTTAAAATTTTCTCTCCCACCGTTTCTAATATACTGTGAGTCTTCCCTCGGATTGGAGCTGAAGATTAGAGTAAGGAAGGCCTAAAGCCTGTCACAGTCTTTTAGGACAGGGGTACAAGAAGAAATAACTAATTTTAAAAAAATATATAGTTAGGATGGTTTAAGCAGAATCAATAGTTTGCCAGCAGATTGGATTCAAACAGGTCTAGTAATAGAGAAATACCAAGCTGAACTGTAATTCTGGAAATATTTCCCTGCTTTATAGAATTATGATTTTGATATAAATTTCTGAGTATAAAATATTTTATAAGGTGGGATTCTGGGTGAGTTTAAGAAAAAAGGAGTTGCTTAAAAAACAGTGTACAGAATGGGAGAAGATATGTGAATCACAGATAAGGGGTTTGTATCCAGAATATATAAAGAACTCTTGTAACTCAATAATAAAAAGGCAACTGGTTTAAAAGGGAAAGTGATTTCATAGGCATTTCTCCAAAGATGTACAAATGGCCAGTGAGCACATGAGAAGATGCTCAGCATAGTCATTAAGGAAATGCAAATCAAAACCACAATGAGATACTACTTGATGCCTGCCAGAATGGTTATAATTAAAAAGACCAATAGTAGCAAGTATTGGCAAGGATGTGGACTAATTGGAATCCAAATACATTGCTGGTGGAAATGCAAGGTAGTACAGTCACTTTGGAAAACAGTATGGCAGTTCCTCAAAACATAGTTACCATGTATCAGTTAAACAGAGTTACCTAATGACCCAGTAGTTCTACTCCTAGGTACATACCCAAGAGAATTGAAAACATATTTATAATAGATAAAAAGCAAAAACTACTTAAATGTCAGTCAACTGAGAGAACAAAAATCTCGTAACTCTACGTAATGGAATATTATTCAGCCATAAAAGCAAATGAAGTTCTGATACATACCACAACATGAATGAACCTCAAAAATACTATGCCAAGCAAAAAACAAACCCACATGCAAAAGAACCATGTATTAAATTACTTCATTTATGTGAAATGTCTGGAATAGGCAAACTGTAGAGATAGAAAGTAGTGATTTTTCAGGGGCCGGGGCAAGGGGGAATGGGAAGTGACTATTAATAGTCACAGGTTTCTTTTTGGGATGCTGAAAATGTTCTGAACTCTGAATATACTGAAAACCACTAAGTTGTATACTTTAAAAGGGGAGAATTTTATAGTATGCAAATTGTATCTCAAGTTGTTTATTTAGAAAATTTGAAACTGAAAAGTTTAAAAAAAGAGCTTAATTGGTCTGAGATTAAGCTGCAGTTGGCACTTCGTAAGTGCCAGTTCCGTATTTCTTTCAAAGCTTTTTAAAAAAATATCTTTGGCACTTTGGGAGGCCGAGGTGGGCAGATCACGAGGTCAGGAGATCGAGACCATCCTTGCTAACACAGTGAAACCCTGTCTCCACTAAAAATACAAAAAAATTAGCCAGGCATGGTGGCGGGCGCCTGTAGTCCCAGCTACTCGGGAGGCTGAGGCGGGAGAATGGCGTGAACCCGGGAGGTGGAGGTTGCAGTGAGCCGGGATCGCGCCACTGCACTCCAGCCTGGGTGACAGAGCGAGACTCCATCTCAAAAAAAAAAAAAAAAAAATATATATATATATATATATATATACACACACACACACACACACAGACACACACACAAAGATATATATATATATATATCTTTGGTATTTAATGTTTACTGTGTTCAGTATTTTGACTTTATTTTTATTTTTATTTTTATATATTTTTATATATTTGCTTTATGTTTAGTTATGGAAAGATAAGTTTAATAAAAATAAGAAAAAATAATATATAAATGATGTCCTTTCAGCAACTTCTAGAGGAATATTTAAAACTTTCATCTCTTCATGTGAGGTATTCCATTATAATGTTGTTCATTTTTAATAACAAATAATTTATATCATTACAGACAGATTTGACCAGTTTTGGGCCATCAATCGGAAACTCATGGAATATCCTGCAGAAGAAAATGGATTTCGTTATATCCCCTTTAGAATATATCAGGTAGGAAATAACATTTTAAAAAACATCCATTTATGAAAGCCTCAGACATCTTACTGGAAGCACTCTGGTCCGGAACTCTTTGTCTGCGTAGTAACTAAACAGTATTTATTAGGGGTTTTCCAAACTGTGTCTTTCAGTGGCAATCAAGTCAGATACTGCACTGAAATATTTGACTCATATGCAGTTGGTGCTCGTTATTTGTAGATTTCATATTGGCAGATTCACATACTTGCTAAAATTTATGTGTAACCCCAAAGTCAGTACTTGGAGCACTTTTATGGTCATTCAGAGTGGTGAACAATTGATTCACCTAATGCTCATTTCCCAGCTGAGGTTGATCAAAGCGAGGTTCTACCTTATTGTCTCAGCTGTCATACTATAAACAAGCCTTCTTTTCGCAGTGTATGTAGTGCCATGCTTTTACATTTTTGTGCTTTTTGTTAGTGATTTTGCTGTTTAAAACAGACTCCAAATGTAGCACTGAAGTGCTCCTTTTAAACAGAAGCACACATAGAACAAGGTTATGTATTGATCAGTTGATGAACATCTTGTGACCAAGGGCTCACGGAAACGTATTCCCCCAGGAGCGATGATTTCAATGTTTGTGGTACCCTTATAAAACAGAACTACTGCAAATCACAAGAATTTACTGTCTGTCTGTTTTGGATGATTAATCTTCAGTGTTGTACCACAAAGTAGGCAATAGGCTCTGAAGTCTTTCTCACAGCATATTTGCATGAGGTAAAGAAACTCCATGTTTCTGTACTTTAAAAGTGCTGGCATAAATATTGGCATTTAGTAAATATTAAATTTTTTAATCAATGGCATTCCAGGAAGTAAGTTTCATACTATCATGAGAAAAGCATTTAAGAACAAGAATTAGGGCCGGGCGCGGTGGCTCAAGCCTGTAATCCCAGCACTTTGGGAGGCCGAGGCGGGTGGATCACAAGGTCAGGAGATCGAGACTATCCTGGCTAACATGGTGAAACCCCGTGTCTACTAAAAATACAAAAAAACTAGCCGGGCGTAGTAGCGGGCGCCTGTAGTCCCAGCTACTTGGGAGGCTGAGGCGGGAGAATGGCATGAACCCGGGGGGCGGAGCTTGCAGTGAGCCGAGATCGCGCCACTGCACTCCAGCCTGGGAGACACAGTGAGACTCCGTCTCAAAAAAAAAAAAAAGAAAACAAGAATTAGAAGCATAATGTCACAGACATAGACTCTAATCTAGTAGGACTTCCATTCAAATTCAGAGGTTTTTCATAACTTTCTTTGTAGCCGTTTTCAGTATCCCACAATCTTTACTAATAGTTACTTCTATAGTTATTTTAAAATCTTTTATAGAGCCATCACATAACTATGGGTTCAAAGAGGAAAACAGATTGTCTAATTGAAAATAAACATCTCAAAATACTGGAAGAATGAAGAATATTTATTTAGTGTTGCAGGTATAATTTTCAAGTAGTCCATATTTTTCACGAAGGCAGGGTTATTGTTAGGTTCATGCTTTGTGTCCAGGGTCTAGAAGAGTGCTCGGCATTTGAATTTCTAATTTATTGAATCATTTATCATTTGTCAATTTTATTTTAATTATTTATATTCTTTGTATTTTACCACGAGCTCCACAGTAACATGCCATAAGGCATTCCCACAGCCTAGCAAAATATCTTACTTGTACAATTTAGTTGAATAAAATATATCACAGACTCTGAAGACATTTCTCAAAGAGTCTCGAAACTTTTGAGATTTATACCTCTCAGCACTTATTTGGGTCAAGTTCTGGCACATATATTTATACAAGAGATTCTTTACTGTAACCTCTTTAAACTCCTATAGGGAAAGTGTATTATACTTAATTTAGGAATTATTATTGTCAGAATATAGTGCAGGTGTACAGAGGAAAGTTTTTCCATTTTGAATTTATTCTGTTTTAGGGGAAAATTGTCAGACAAATCCATACCTAGTGTTGTGTTATTATAATACAGATAAGTTTGAGAGAGAGAGAGAGAGAGAAGGATTGTGTGTGTGTGTGTGTGAGAGAGAGACAGAGAAAGAGAGAATGGTTTTTATAAAGTGCTGTAATTAGATAGAAAGTAGGAAGGTAGAGAATTCTCAAAATTTGCTTGACAAAACCTGGCTGCCAGATGGGGACTGTCTTAGGGCAGAACCTCCTGCTTGATCTTTAATGTGTCAAGGCACTTGGGCAGTTTTTCCTTAAATAGAAAGTGACAAAGAGCCTAAGGACAATATAGGTTCTCATTTGACCTACATAACTTTCCTTTTGGCTTTATCCCAGTTCCATTTTGGTTTTTATTTGAATTTAATTAAAGTTTTAGAAATGAAATATGAAATGAATACAAAAATTAAGGAGTCCTAGTTTTTGCTAATTTGCCATTTCCTGGCTTTTCCTATTTCCCTATTTGGTATTCAGTCTTCAACCATGGCCTTGACCAAAGGAGGATGGAACTATACTTTTTGTTTACCTAATTGTGTCATCTAAAGGCAACATCGGATTTCTGTTGCTGACTTCTTTATGTCTAATTAGTTTGTATGGTTGTGATACTCTGTATGTTAAATGTAGCTTTTATTTGTGCAGCATTTTGATCAATTTACACCTTTCATTTCTTTAACAGACTAGATACAAATCTCTATAATATTTGAGCCCTTAAGTTACTAAGTAAATTTAAGGAAAATCTGAAAATCCAGATTTATTAATAAAGGGCTAATTTTTACTGAAATATTTGTTTTACTTTGCAGAATCCTAATAGAATTTCTGTATAACCAGAGAAGAGAGAGACAGAGTACTGAGCATGCTTGAGTGAGGCCCATTTTATCTTGTTGAAGCCTCAAAACCATCTTAGGATATAGGAATCATTATCTGATTTTACATGTGAGAAAACTGAGGCTCAGGAATTTTAAGTCGCTTGCCTCAGTGAATAAATGAAAAATGGAAGAACTAGAATCCAGACCCAGGCTTGATTTATGGGCAAAGTATGACTTGTTTATAATAATTAAGTTTATAGAATTTTCAGAACATAATTATCACAAAAGGTGAAGTCTGCTCAGACCAAATAAGTTGATAGGAGCATAGAATACCTGTGACTGGTAGTATTCTTTGAAGATTGACTTTTGTAAAGATTGTCATCAAACTGTATGTTTTTCATCTGTAATTCATTTATCATGAGCTCAAAATGTCTATAGTCAGGTGACAGAATTTTAGTGGTAAAAGTTAAATTGGTCCAAAAGCCATCTAGAGATGTTGCAGACCAAAATGTGTCATTTCTGTCATTTACATAACAGTTTAGTTTGGTGTGTGAGTTTCAGGTTTGTGTTCCTGAAGTCCAGGTGCTTCATATTAGCCAGTATTCTAGAGATGACATTAACGGCAGAAAATGTTACCGAATGTAACCAAAATGTTAGTTAGCACTAGTAAACAGGTGGTGATTAATGAAGGCATTTGTCAAAAATATCTGTTAAATGACTGTGAGGTCCTTAGGCATTGGCATTTGAGATGTAAAATGAAAATTGGGCACATCATATCTGTTTTTCAAGAAGCAATAGATTGATAAATGTTATCCTGCCATTGTACTTTGGGTACGAAAAATGTGTCTCATTGATTCTTTCAGCAAGTTTATTTACACACATATTTGCCTGCCATGCCCTATGCTATGCACAAGGGATACAACTGATGATCGATATTATGTATCACCCCTTAGAAAGGTTATAGTCTAAAGGTGGAAAGAAACAAATCAACTAAGAATACAAATATAACATTGGAACTGTGATTGCTGTGAAGAGGAGATACACAGTGCAATAAAAACCTAATGCCCCAGGAAGAATTTGTTCTAGTTTGGGAGGAGAGAAGGCTGCCTTGAGGATATGTTGCATCCCCAGAGATTTGACAGATAGGAAAGGTGAACTTAAGATAGGCAAAGAGTCATGAGAAGACCTTTGTAGGCACAGGGGACGTTGTAAGTATGAGGACAACCTGTTTGTCTTGAGCACAGAGTTGGGATAAGGCTGCAAAGGTGAAAGACCATATTAACGAGTTTTCTCTGTATCCTATAAAGAATGGGAGATCCTAAGAGATTTTTAATTATCTGAATATCCATTCATATTTATTCAACAGAGATCATTCAGTCTCCTACTTTGTTCTACATGTTATTCTTAAGGTTATAAATAAATTTAAAGAATCTTCATAGAAACAACCTAGCAATGTTATTTTTAGTTTTAGAAAAACGAGAAGCTGATAAACAATCTTGTTTTCCTGTAAAGTTAAAATGAGACCAGCCTGGATACAACACAGTGATACCCCAACTCTAGAAAAAAAATTTTTTTAATGAGCCGGATGGGATGGTATGCACCTGTAGTCCCAGCCACTTGAGAGGCTGAGGTGGGAGAATCACTTGTGTTTGAGAGGTCAAGGTTGCAGTGAGCCTTGATCACGCCACTGCACTCCAGCCTGGGCAACAGAAAGATACCCTATCTAAAAAAAAAGAAAGAAAGAAAGAAAGAAAGCATGGTTCCTACTTGTCTTTACTTTTTATATTTTATTTTATTTTATTTTATTTTACTAATTAATTAATTAATTTATTTATTTATTTTGAGATGGAATCTCGCTCTGTTGCCCAGGCTGGAGTGCAATGGTACAGTCTTGGCTCACTGAAACTTCCACCTCCCAGGTTCAAGCGATTCTCCTGCCTCAGCCTCCCGAGTAGCTAGGATTACAAGGGTCCACCACCATACCCGGCTAATTTTTGTATTTTTAGTAGAGATGGGATTTCACCATGTTGCCCAGCTGGTCTCGAACTCCTGACCTCAGGTGAGCCACCTGCCTCAGTGCACCTCCCAAAGTGCTGGAATTACAAGCGTGAGCCACTGCGCCCAGCCTTTTTTTTTTTTTTTTTTTTTTTAAATTTTATTTTTTTCCAGAGAGGGTCTTGCTCTGTCACCCAGGCTTGAGTGCAATGATGTGATCTCAGCTCACTATAGCCTCTGCCTTCCTGGCTCAAGCGATCCACCCACTTCAGCCTTCCAAGTAACTGGCACTACAGGCATGTGCCATGCCCGGCTAGTTTTTGTATTTCCCACTTGTCTTTGGAAGAAGTTGTTCATTAGTTATAGAAAAGTAAAATAAAGTAGAATTTGAACTTCGTTTTGTTTACTTCATAATCCCCAGAATTCTGCTTCCTTTCCCATAGATTATCTCAGTGTAAAGTTGTTCATTTGTATCATTAAAGCGCCATTAATATTTTAATTCTTTTGGGAGGTTTACTAGCTATTTTGGTTAAGCAAATCTATTTAACTTCTATGTCATGTGCTAAAAGTATTTAAGAATCTAGATACTTACCGGTTTGGGGGGGAGAAAAAGTACATTTTTCAAAATGGAAACTAGAATGTCAGGGATTAATTTGGTACCTTCTAAACTGAAGAAGGAGCCAAATTTTAGACTCTGTTTTGTTTCCAGAAATGTTGATTTAGGGATTTTGAAAAGTGAGGACAATAGAAATAGGTGGCAAATTATGGCCATGTTTGTTAGGATTCCTCCCCTCCAGGGTTTTAGCGATGTTGATAAGAAATTATATTCTGCTTTTTCAGTTGTTTTCCATTTTAGTAGGTATCTTGCAATAACATCTTACAAAAAAGTCAGGAACCATGAAAGAAGGACTTACCAGTTAGTAAACTGAATATTATTGCTTTTAATTTAGTTTTTCAGTCATTTCAAAAAGATAGACAACATAATTTGTAATACATTTTGAACTGCAGATATATCTCTAGCGTAATAGAATATACATATTCTGTTTTCCAGCTGAATGTAAGTTGCTTAAGGTGTTTTTTTGTTGTTGTTGTTATTTATAGTATTTTTCCTTAATATTATTTTGTTTTAGTTTTTAATCATGGTAAAATAAATATAACATAAAATTTATAATTTTAACCATTTTCAGTAGTGTTAATTATGTTCACATTGTTGTACATTCATTCTCCAAAACCCTTTTCTTCTTGCAAAACAAACTCTATACCCATTAAACAACTCTCTGTTTCCCCATTCTACTTTATGGATTTGACTTCCATATGTACCTCATACAAGAGGAATCATACACAATTGCCTTTTTGTGACAGGCTTATTTCACATAGCATGATGTCCTCATTGTTTACCTATATTGTATTATGTGTCAGAATGTCCTTTTTTTTGGCTGGGTGTGGTGGCTTGCACATGTAATCTCAGCACTTTGGAAGACTGAGGCAGGTGGTTTGCTTGAGCCCAGGAGTTCGAGACCAGCCTGGACAACATGGTGAAACCCTGTCTTCTATAAATATGCGTGTGTGTGTGTGTGTGTAATTTCCTCTTTTTAAAGGCTTAATAATATCCCATTGTATATACATACCACATTTTGCTTATCCATTCATCTGCTGGAATTGCTTCCACCTTTGGGCTATTGTGAATAATGCTGCCATGAACAGAGGTGTATTAGCATTCTCCAGAGAAACAGAACCATGGTGGTTGTGGTGGGGGGGGTGGTGGTGGTGGTGGTGGTGGTGGTGGTGGTGGTGGTAGTGTGTGTGTTGTCTAGAGAGAGATTTATTTTAATGAATTGGCTTACCTGGTTTTGGCAGCTCTTCCTTGAGTCTACAGCCTACCCCATCAGACCCTGGACTCACCAAGCCAGGGTGATTGGGTGGGCTGTCAACTCAAGGAAGAGTTGCAGTTGAGTCCAAAGGCAGTCTGTTGGCTGAATTTCTTGCTCAAGGGAGGTAAGTCTCTTTCTGTAAGACCTTCAACTGAATAGATGAGGCTCACCTACATTGTGGAGGGTAATCTGCTTTACTCAGAATCTACCAATTTAAATGTTAACCTCAGCCAAAAAACATATATATATATATACACACACACACACACACATATATATATGCATCCATAAGAATATTTGAACAAATATCTAGGCATCGTGGGTTGAGTTGACATGTAAATGTTGAAATGGGTGTACACCCTGTTTTCAGTTCTTTGGGGTATTTACCCAGAAGTGGATATTCCTATCATAAGATAATTTTATTTTTATTTTCTTGAGGAACAGCCATACTGTTTTCCATAGTAGCTGTACCACTTTACATCCTCACCAACAGTGCACAAGGGTTTCAGTTTTTCACATTTTCGCCAATATTTATTATTTTCTGTTTTTCATACTAGCTATCCTAATGCATGTGGGGTGTAATCACTAATGAATAGTGCTCAGCATCTTTTCATGTGCTTGTTTATCATCCTTGGAGAAATGTCTATTCAAGTCCTTTGCCCATTTTTGAATTGGGTTTGGGTATTTTTTTGATGAGTTGTAGGGTTTAATTTGTTCTTTTTTTTGAGACAGAGTCTCGTTCTGTCGCCTGGGCTGGAGTGCGGTGGCATGATCTTGGCTCACTGCAACCTCTGCCTCCCGGGTTCAAGTGATTCTCCTGCCTCAGCCTCCTGAGTAGCTGGGATTACAGGTGCCCACCAATATGCCCGACTGATTTTTGTATTTTTAGTAGAGATGGGGTTTCACCATGTTGGCCAGGCTGGTCTCAAACTCCTGGCCTCAAGTGATCTGCCTGCTTTGGCCTCCCAAAGTGCTGGGATTACAGGCATGAGCCACCGCACCCAGCCTAATTTATTCTTTTTTAATGGCTGCATTATGTTTAGTCTGTAGATGCACGGTAATTTGTTCAGTATTCGCTATCAAGTTTTTTTTTTCTAGTTTTTACCGTTATAAACAGTACTACAGCAAATGGCATTATATATGTATTTTTTTTTAGGTATGGAATAGATACCCAAGAATGAGTTTTTGCATCAAAAGGTAGAGATTTAAAAGACAGTTGCCAGCTTACTTTTCAAAAATGTGTTAGTTTAAATTTTCACCAACAGTATATGAGAGCATGCTTCTCCCCTTACATCTCCACCAGCAATAGGGCATTATAACTCTGATTTTTAGTAATATTGTGGGTATAGAGAGAGATTTTTACTTCAACTAATAATTCACACTTAGTAAGTTTATAAATCTGTTTATCTTTGTTGACCATTTGGACTTGGTTTTCTGTAAATTGCGTTCTATTTTGTTTTGCCTATTTTTTCTTCTTGTTATCTTTTTGTTTTATAAAATAATTTTTATATATATTACATTTTTACTGTCAAACACATTGCAAAATATCATAACTATAATTCATCTTGATTTTTGTGGTATCTTTATGTAAAAATAAATCTTTATATATCAAATATGCCCTTCTTTTTCTTAGAAGTATATGGATTTCTTTCTTTGTTAAAAAGGCCCCTTAGCCAGGCATGGTGGCACACACCTGTAGTCCCAGCTATTCAGGATTCTGTGGTAGGAGTATTACTTGAACCTGGGAGGTTGAGGCTGCAGTGAGCCATGATCATGCCACTACACTCCAACTTGGTCAACAGAGCAAGACCCCATCTCAAAAAAAAAAAAAAGGTTCTTTCCCACAATGTATTGTGTGAGATAGGTGTCTACGAGACAGCTTATCATTTATTATATACACTAAGGGTTGGCAAACTTTCTTCAAGGGCCAGATCGTAGGTATTTTCAGCTTTGTAGACAAGATGGTCTCTGTTGAAACTGTGTGATTCTGTAACATGAAAATATTTATAGACAATTTACAAATGATAGGCTTGGCTGTGTCCCAGTAAAACTTTATTTGCAAAAATAGGCAGAGGCCACAATTTGGCCAGTGGGCCATAGTTTACTGACTCGTGATCTAAGCTGTCCTTTTCCCGCTGGATGAATATGCCACCCCTGCTTTATAGTAAAGTAGTTTGACTACTAGAATCTAATTCTGGATTCTTTATTCATTCCATCAGTATATATATTTTCTTATGCCAGTAATATTTTATTTAATTTTAGCATTCTGATATCTGTTGGAGCAATTCATTCCTTCTCCTTTTTTCATACTTTTCATGGTTATTCTCAGTCATTAATTTTTCATGACTTTTAAAATTACTTATTCAGTTCCCCATAGTGTCCTGTCTGATTAGAGGTGGAAATACATTAAATTTTGATTTAAATTTTGTAGTAATTCACTTTCTTATAGTATAAAGTCTTCCCAGACAACATGATATTTCTTTTTATTCAGATTTCGTTTTATGTTCTGCATAGATTTTAAGGTTTTCTTCAAATAGACCATTTTTCTTTTTAATTTATTTCCAGGTGTTATGTAGATTTTGTTTTTCTTTATTTTGTTTGCATTTCTAGTTATTTATGGCATTGGAAAAACAAAGAAAAATCTCATCCTACTGTGTTTTTACAAACTTTTTTTTTCTTGCTTTATTGCATTGCTCTTATAGTATTGCATTACCAAGACTGTTCTGAATAATGATGGTTCTAGTAGACTTTTCTGTGTTTGTTTTCTGGTATTAATTGATACGGTTTACGTGTTTCATCAGTTAGAATTATAACGTAGTCTTTATCAGATCTAAGTGATTTCCTTCTAGAGTTTTTAATTAGAAATGATACTAAATCATTTGCTAGTTTGATGAAGTTACTGGATCCCCCCCAACCACTTTTTTTTATCCTTTTAAATTTGGTACTTCTGTGTTTTCATTCCATAACGTTGACCTTCCCTTTTCCTGAAACTCATTATCAGGTTATTAAAAAGTACTACCCATTTTACTCATCAAGAGCCTTTATTGTTTCCCCCCATTTCAAAGATACTTATTTAGCATTTGTATTTCATATTCCAGATATTTTCTCAGTATGAAAGGAATCAATATCTGGCAGGGCTCTTGGTAGAATTCTCATTGTTCCCTGGTCTTCTATCTGTCTGCCTCAGGAATAGAAAGGATTCAGCCTTTCATTCAGCTTTTTATTTTCGTATGGCTGCTAGTTCCTCCCAGGGAAGAAAACATTGCAGAGGTTCTAGCTTTCTCCATGTACGCCCTTCCCCAACCTCAGCAGCTGCTTAGCTCAGGAGAGCTGGTGTGTTAATAGGAGATGGAATTTGGAGGAAAGGGGAAAGACGGATGGATTAACTCCCAGAATCCCATCCAAGTATAGTTGTTAATATGTTCTTTTTCATTTAGAGATTTATATTACAGTAATATTTGGGGTAAGGTATCTTTAATACTTAATTCACGCCCTAGTTATGGCAGTAGCATGCTAAGATACATGTGGAGAATCTGTGCTTAAAAGTATGATTTGTTCACTTGAACCTGGGAGGTGGAGGTGGAGGTTGTGGTAAGCCAAGATCACACCACTGCACTCCAGCCTGGGTTACAGAGCAAGACTCTGTGTCACAAAAATAAAAAATAAAAATAAATAAAATTTTTAAAAATATGATTTTTATCTCATATGTAAAGACAAAGTATGGAATGGATGCTTAGTGCTTAAAAGGACTTCACTTCTGATTCAAGTAAAGACAAAAGTTACAAGAAGATAAATACTGGTATGTTAAAGACAGATCACTCATACATCTTTTTGTAATGATAGTAATCTAAGGTCAGTATATGAAGTTAATGTCATTTCTTCCCAGAATACTTTAAATATTGGTTAAATACCCAAGGAGAAGTGTTCTTTAGTAAATGCAGAGAAGCTAAGGCTCTGTACTGTGCTTCTGTCTTTATGCTCCTCGCAATGCCTCTCACAAAATAGGGACTGTGCATAAATACATAAACTATATGAACAAACTAAGGAAATCCTAACCAACTATATCAGCGGTGATTATTTGGGGCTCATAATATGATGTACTGTAATGTTCATATCATACATTCTTTTTGTGGCATTCTGGACTGGTTCAGTTAGGCAATAATTGTTATTTTCTACTATTGCCCTAAAGTTGTACAACAGTATTATGGGATGTAGAGTAATTTTAAAAATCTGTATTATAGCACTGTATATCTTGTAAAATACCTTTACACTACCTTGTTTGACTTTCATAACACTTCTGTGGGGTAGACAAGGCAAGTATTATTTTTTAAGTTGGAGGTCAATGACCAGACAAAGGATAGCCAGCCAGTAAGCAGTGGAACAAGGACTAAAGTACAAATCTGCTTCAAAATAGTATATGCTGCATGTGCATATTATAAAGAAATATCTTTTTTGCAAGAAGATGAATATGTTTATTGAGGTTTTAGCAGTTGCATATGAGATATTTCATGGGCATGGGTTGGTTCAATTAATGAAAATTTCATTGGAGCATTGTGTGATTTGAATTTTAAAGGATTAAAGAAATAGAGCCCAGCTTTCTTTTCTTTTATTGGGTTTAGTTTTGCTTTTATTTAAAATTTTCTTTTTATGTAATGTATTTCATTAACTTTCAAATTATGTTTTAAAATTAGTTGGAATCTTAATTATTTAAAAAATTAAATTTGCCCAATTTACCAAAGTAGAACAGTAGGACTATTGCAGGTACAGTGGATGTGGAGTGGAACATAAAGATATATTAATAATTTGAGAATTCTTCAAACCAAAGGCTCAAGGATTAGTTTTCTTAGATTTGTGGGTCAAAAAATTAATATATGTTTATATGTGTGTGTAGATGTACATGCATGTACATGTATGTGCATGCATACATAACATATTAATTGAATTCATGCTTTGGGTAAGCAGAGTTCTATGTGCTTGTGATACTCATTAGTGAAATAAGCACTGTGTTTACTTTCATGAGGATTATAATAATAGACTAAGCAAACCAGACATACACAGAGTAAAGCAACTTATACAAAAAATGTCCCCACTGTGTTTAATTTTTCATTCCAAGACTGTAGTTTATTCACTTGCGGGGAATAGGCTTACTACCTGAAGTTCAGGAAAGCATCTTTAGTTACAAATTTCAGTTAACTATTTCGCAAAAGATATAGGAATGGCTAATAAGCACATGAAAAGATACACAATATTGTTACTCATCAGGAAAATGAAAATGACAGTGAGATACTGCCTCACATTCCCTAGATTGGATAAATTAAAAAAGTTGACAGTACTAAAAAGATTAACAAAGTACTAAAAAGGCTATGGAGCAAATGTAACTCTCATACATTATTAGTAGGAGTGTATGGTAGAAATCACTTTAGACAAGAGTTTACCAGTTTCTTTTAAAATTAAACATATACTTTCTGATCCAACAGTTCCAACAGCTCCACTCAAGAAAAATGAAAATATATGTCCGCGAGAACATTGTACACAAGTTTTCATAGCAGAATTGTTCATAATATCCATCATAATAGCTCAGATGTCTGTCAGCAGGTAAATGAATAAACAATTGCATTACATTCCTAAAACAGCATACTATTCAGGATTAAAGGGAACGATACATGCAACAATATGGATAAATGTTGCAGAACAGTGTTTTACATTGAATCAAAAGAGCCAATACAAAGAGAATATACTCTATGATTCTGTTTTTAAGAAGTTCTAGAACAGACAAAGCTAATATGTAGTGACAAAAAAAATGATTCTTCTGAGGCCCAGGTCTGGGCCAGATCAGGAGGGTGGAGTAGAGATGGACCCAACCAGTAAGGGACAAGAAGGAACTTTAGGGCATGATGGAAATGTCCAATATCTCGTTGAAGGGGTCCTCTTGAAACTGTAACACTGTTACAGTTTGAACTATATACTTAAAATGTATTCATTTTATTGTATTAATTTATTCTTCAATGAAGCTTTTTTTTTTTTTTTTTTTTTTTTTTTTTGCCGTTGCAAGATTTAATAGAGTGAAAACAGAGCTCCCATACAAAGGGAGGGGACCCAAAGAAGGTAGCCGTTACTGGCTCGAATGCCTGAGTTTATATCCCGATCATTGTCCCTCCCGCTGTGCTCTCGGCGATAGATGATTGGCTATTTCTTTACCTCCTCTTTTTGCCTAATTAGCATTTTAGTGAGCCTTCTTTACTACCCGATTGGTCCGGTGTGAGCTAAGTTGCAAGCCCAGTGTTTAAAGGTGGGTGCGGTCTCCTCCCCAGCTAGGCTTAGGGATTCTTAGTCGGCCTAGGAAATCCAGCTAGTCCTGTCTCTCAGTCCCCCCTCTCAACAGGAAAACCCAAGTGCTGTTGGGGAGGTTGGCCGACAACCGCTCTAACTGCTTCCTGCTGAACTGGGGCATAGTAGGGGTCGTGCAGTTGAGATTTCCTCAGGAGGGGTGCCTTCGATGTCATTAACATCAGAGCATGAACTAGCAGGCCGGTCCAGGGATCCGCAGTAGATCTTAGTCATGGACTGCATCTGGGGCTCCATTTGAAGAACATTTGTAGTTTTATAGCTTCGATTCTGGAAGAGACAAACTTAGCAAGGAGGTTAAAGATACAGGGTCCAAAGAGGAGTGACAATATTATAACTGCTAGAGGTCCTAAGAAGGGGAGAATCCAGGGCATCCACTGGCTGAGGAGGCCCCAGGGTCTGGTATTTTGAAGTTCCTCTGCTCTACATTGTATTCGATCTCGAATTTAAGTTTCTCGGTGAAGATTCCAGATCGATTAACATAATAACAACATTCTTCCCCTACAAATAAACAGGTTCCCCCTCTTTCAGAGGTTAGCAAGTCTGAAGCTCTTCAATTTTGAAGGACTACTACTGCCAGGAAGTTAAGTTGATCTTGCAAGGTTGACCAGGGAGTTGGCGACTTGTTCCATGTCACCATTTAGTTCTTGAGGTAGTTTGTAGTAGAACTGAGTAGAGCTTGTGATAGCACCAGTGCCAGTACCTAGTCCACCTAGCACTCCTGCTCCGATAACAAAAGGAAGAATGGGTACTCTTTCGTTGCGGGGCTTAGGTACAACATAATTGTATAAATCTTGTTCAGTGTAAACGGTTATGGGGGCACTAAGAATGAGGGGAAGCACATAGATTCTGAAGAGCCATTCAAACGACAATAGGCTAAGGTACCACAGACAAAAAATATCCCTGAGGGTAGGCAGACCATTTGTGTGGGAGGAATTACCCACCTGATGCATTGGGTGTTGGTTGTGTCTATTGTATTGCTAAATTTTACACAGGTGAGGTTTGAGGGACGGGTTATTTCCAGATTGGAAACAAGAGGTCCTACTAAAACAGAAGTGGTGTTTATTTCTGTCCTGAAGTTGTTCCATTGTTCAGGTACAGGAATTGAAATGTAGGCCTGAAGTGCAGGGGGAGGCACATCCAACAGTTAGTAGGGTTTTGGGGCGAGACCTCATCGAGCCCAGTGAGGGTGGTATTAAATAGGCTTACCAGGCGAGTATGGGTACGGAGGGTTTCATGTTGTTTTGAGAGATCTAGTCCTTTGTAGGGGTTAGGGGTACCATGTACTCAGGTCAGTTGGGAGATTACTTCCTTTACGTGTTTTTCTCTTGCCTGATCTTGAACTCCACCCCCATCAGACATACTGGTATGGGTGAAGTAAGTCCAACAGATAGTGGCTCCAAGCCCCCAGGACAACTAGGATTAATCATTTTCCCTGTCCAATAATGAGTATTTGCACGCATGCAAGGAGCGGCAGAGTTACAGCAGTTGCGGGGCATATGGGGGTGTGCAGTGAAGGTGGGATTTCCCTTAGATAAACTCCTATGCGATGGGGCATTAATATTTCCGGGAAGCCACATTCTCCATAGAAGCTCTTGGTAAGGGGAGCTACTGGTTGTACAGCGGCATGGAGGGGGTGCAGTGGGAGTGAAAGGGAGTAAGAGAACAATAAAGAGAAAAATATGGTAAGGGAGGGCCATGGGGATTTACAATTTTAGTTACTTTCCTCATGATTGTCTGACAGCCACAAGTCTCCTTTAGCAGTGAGTATGCCATTCACATCATGAGATGTCCACATGGTAAGATCTCTTCCTTGTATTATTTTAACTACTTCAGATACTAAGACTGCTACTGCCGCCATTACCCTTAAACGAGGCCAACCCTTTGCCACTGTGTCAATTTCCTTACTCAGGTATGCCACAGGTTGCAAGCTTATCGACCTGTGTAAGGACTCCTAGAGCTATTCCTGTTTTTTCTGTGACATATAAAGCCTTACCCCGTTGGCAAGCTAAACACTGGGACTTGGGTTAGGGCCTGGAAAGCCGCTTCTGCTTCAGGTGTCCATCTTACTAAATGGGTATTGGCTTTCTGAGTTTCCTTAGTGTATATAATAGTCTGGCTATGTCGCTGTACCTGGGAATCCATATTCGGCAGAAACCTGTTATGCCAAGGAATCCTCTTAGTTGCTTTAGGGTTTTGGGATGAGGATAAGCCAGAATAGGCTGGGTACATTCATCACTGAGGGCCCTGGTGCCTTTGGATAATTTTAGCCCTAAGTATTTAACCCGCTGTGAGCAGAGCTGAGCCTTTGGTTTGGAAGCCTTGTAGCCACAGGTAGCCAGGAAATTTAAGAGCGCTTGGGTGGCTTGATGGCACAAGGTTTCTGAATGGGCGGCTAGAAGTAAATCATCCATGTACCAAAGGACAAGAGTGTCCAGGTATGAGAACTGGCTCAAGTCTTGGGCTAATGCCTGGCCAAATAGATGGGGACTATCTCTGAACCCTTGGGGTAAAACAGTCCAGGTGAGTTGAGACGTTGGGTTCGAAGGATCTTCAAAGGCAAACAAGCATTGAGAGTCAGGATGTATAGGGATGCAGAAAATGGCATCCTTAAGATCCAGGACTGTAAAGCACTCTGCTTCCTCTGGCATTTGGGAAAGCAGAGTATAAGGATTAGGTACAGCTGGGTATAGAGGGACAGTGACCTCATTGATAATCCTGAGATCTTACACTAACCTCCACTGTCCATTGGGTTTCTGTACTCATAAAATTGGAGTATTGCAGGGGCTATTGCATGCTTTTACTAGGCCTTGGGCTTTTAGGTCCTTAATCTTTTGGAGTCCTTGTTGGGCCTCGGGTCTGAGGGGGTACTGCCTTTGATAGGGAAAGGCAGCGGAATCCTTTAGTTTAACTTGAACAGGATGGGCATTCTTTGCTCATCCATATTGCCCTTCTGTTGCCCGGACTTCAGGATTAAGTCCTTTCTCAAGCAGGGGACAACAAACGGGTGCTCTCCTATGTTCAGGTGTATAATGGCCCCTGCTTTTGCTAGAATGTCTTTAGTGGGGCTTTCAGGCATAATTAGAAAAGCATGTGAAAAGAGTAAAGTTCCCCAGTCACAACTTAGTGGCTGGGAGAAGTATGTAGTGACTGGCTGTCCTAGGACCCCTTGGATAGTGACAGATCTGGAGGGCAGTTGTCTGGGACAGGAGAATAAGATGGAGAAGGCCGTGCCAGTGTCCAGGAGACAGTTAACCTCCTGGCCCTCAGTGGTCAAGCTTACGTGGGGCTTCGTGAAGGTGATGGCATGGGCTGGCACTTGCCCCAGCCACCCTCAGTCCTGGGGCTGGATCATCTGGTTAGTGTTTTCTGACTCAAAGGACCTTCGTTCCCTGGGGCAGTGGGCCTTCCAGTGATTCCCTTGATGTAAGGGGTGTAGACGAGGTAGTGGCTTATTTCTATTTGGACAATCTTTTTTAAAGTGTCCTTGTAGACCTCACAGGAAGCAAGCCCTATTAGGCATTCAGTTTGCCCAGCTTTTCCCTTTTCCAGAGCCTCCAAAGTCAGCTTGCTGAGGGCCATGAGTAAAGCGGTGGCTTTTTTTTTTTTTGAGACGGAATCTCACTCTGTCGCGCGGTAGCGTTTTCTTTATCCTGTTTGTCCCATTCCGCCTGCTCCTCCTGATCTCTATTATAAAAAACCGAGGTTGTCAAGTTCAATAGGGTTTCTAAGTTTTGCTCTGAGCCTAAGGCAGAGTTTTGAAGTTTTTTTCTAATGTCTGCAGCTGACTGACTGATAAACTTATCCTTTGAGATTAGTTGGCCTTCAATAGTCAGGCGATAGAGACATATGCTTCCTCAATGCCTCCCTTAGTCTCTCCAGAAAGGTGGTAGGATTTTCTTCCTTTCCCTGTGTTACAGTGGACGTCATTGAATAATTCGTAGACTTCCTCCTAGTTTTCCTTAGTCCTTCCACTCAAGTTAGCAAATGTCTGTGGCACCAATCTCCATCTTCTGATGCTGTGTCCCAGTGAGGGTCTACACTGGGAACTGCCTGTTGGCCTGTGGGGAATCGTTCTCTTTCCTCTGTTGTCATCCTATCATTGACCTGACTGAGATACCAGAGATCGCCAAACTCGGGCTGCAGTTATGGCAGGACTTCTCTCATTTAGGGTTAGTGTCTGATTTAGCAGTAACATTATATCTGTCCGTGTCAGATCAAAGGATTGTCCTAACCTTTGTAAAACATCAGTATAGCCATCTGGGTTATCTGAGAGTTTACCTAGGTCTATTTTAATTTGCTTTAAGTCTGAGAGAGAAGAAGGTACATGCACTCTGACTGGGCCGAATTCTCCTCCTCCCACTGTTTGGAGGGGGCATAATCAGGGGATATTGGCACTCTTTGGTTCATTCTTTACCCCTTTGTCTATCTCCTTTTGGACCGTTTCGGTTGAAGGGGGTCCTTATTAGTTGGGGAAGGAGTCCGGGGGACACTGGGGTAGGGAGGTGGACTCTGAGGGCTTCCTGTAGGGCATAAATCACACTTTTTACATAATTGCAAGTTGTCTCTTAATGAAAAGAAAGTTTGTACATATGGCACTTCACTCCATCTGACTTCTTTTCTACAAAAGAGGTCTAGCTGTAAGATGGTGTTACAATTTATACTTCCCTCAGGGTGCCAGGTTTCTCCCCCTTGAAGAGGATATTGTGGCCAGGCGGTACTGCAGAAGAATGTAAGTCATTTTTTTCTTAGCATCTGAGAGTCAAATTGGTCCCAGTTCTCCAGAATACATCTTAGGGGCGTTTTTACCTTGGGGGGAACATTTCCCATCTGAAGAAAGAACGTAGGGATGCCAGCACCCCAGTCATTTTCCAATGAATATTAGTCCTACAGCGTCCTCTGTGGTCCTAATGCTTATTCCTTTCCAGGGTGTGTAACCACCCAAGGACGACCTCTGCTTATCGGATTAGTTACGCTCACCGATGTAGCACTCCTCACCCCCTTTCCCGCCTTTCTTGACCACAAAGAAAGGGGTCTGGGCTGCTGGATTCTAGTGGTCCTTTACCAGTATTCCTAACATTGCCTTTGTGCTGAGGGGTGAGTCCTAGAGCTGGGCTGGGTCCCTGAGTATTTCATAGCAACCCAGCTGCCCCATCAAGATGCATTTCCATAAACAACAGTTCCTATGCAAATTCATTTCAGAGAGGGTGTAGGTAACTTTTTGAGTCAGGATTGAGACTGTAAGTACTTTACAGTCTCTTTTTGATTCTGTAAGTACTTTAAGGCTTGGCTGACTGCAAACGGCCCGCAGATTTGAGAAGACCAATTATTAGGCAATTTTTCTATCTCTGCTTCCACAGGAGTCTCCCTGTCAATTACTGAATACCCATTGTGGTTTTTACCTCAATCATCTGGGAGGAACCATCTATCGTCCTGTCCTGAAGGGAGTTCCTCCTAGGTCTGGTCGGACCTTTGTATGGTAATTAAGATTTAAATCCCCTGTAAGGAAATCTGCTGGGTTAAGGGAATTATCAGTGGTTAGTGTTAAATTACCTTTTTCTAACAGACTAGCCCCATACTTTAAGATTTTTGAGTTAGTAAGCTACCTTTTTGCTTTTTTGACTTAGAATAATTCTGAACTGGTGAGGTGTGCTTACAATGAGGTTTTGTCTAAAAGTTACTTTTCTACTTTTTTCTGTTAGCAAAGCAGTTGCTGCTACAGATTGAATGCATTTGGGCCATCCGTGGGTCACTGGGTTAAGGATTTTTGATAGGAAGGCTATGGGTTGTCAGTGGTCTCAGTGTTTTCAGTCTATGCGCTTGTTTACACTGACAACAAGGTAATATTGGAGTGTTATAGGGTCAGGGAGAAGACCGTCAATTATCACTTATAGGTTTTAAATTTACCCTGACTTTTAAAGGAATAGGGCACACTGGGTTTTTTTGGGGTGTTTTTTTTTTGTTGTTGTTGTTGTTTTTTTTTTTTTTTAACTATTTCTATCTTTCTCTTTCTTTCTCTGACTCCCTCTTTGTCTCTCTGCCTGTTTCTCCTCTTTGTCTCTCTCCTCCTCTCTGTCGGTCTCTCCTCTGGCTATCTCTCTGTCTCTGTCTCTCTCTCTTTCCTCTCTTAGCCATTTACAAACTTGGGACCCTGGCAAGGGTGGTGGGGAACAGGTCCCATGTAACTGCCCATGTCGAGAGCTGTATACCTAAATCAGGAGGGACACCAGAGACGAGACTCCCTGGGTTTATAGCCTAGATGCCTAAGGATGCAGCACAGAGCTTCCTTGGATCCCTTTGGAGATACAACTTGCTAGAGGAAATGAAAGTCTGAACCATTAGTACCTAGGAGGCAGGGATCCGAGGAAGTAGATTCAGAGGTAAGGAGAATTTTGGGGCTACACTTTCAAGATTGTCGTGGTCAGGACCCAGGAGGTATGGGTCAGAAGGAAAGGTAGGGGCACACATGGGCGACTGTTGAGCAGAGACTTCTGGCTGCACCATGATCTCAACTGGCTAATGCCAGCAGTTTGGGATGACAGCTTTCTGCCTCTAGTCGGCCCTCGGCATCCCCAGGAAAATTGAAAGTGGAAGCTGGCTTCAGGCAGACCAACGTTCCCAACCCAGAAGGGTTGGGGGTTGTTAGAAAGCCCTTCCCCAGATAGCCTCACACCTGAGTCGACTTTTCTGGTGGCCACACTAATCGTTTTTAAACGGCTGACAGGTGCCCGGTATTTTCCTCCAATTCTAAGGAAGGATAGGACAGAATAACAAGTGAAAGTGGTCCAATATTACTCACCACTTTGGAGATCCCTTCATGGTTGTGGGTTCAGGTCCCTTTGTGGTTGCCAAATTGTTACCGGGGGTCCTTGCTCCCAGAGCTCCCAAGATGGTGGCGGGCCGCTTCTAAGATGGTGGCAAGTCTCATGTTCTCTGACCTGGGGTTCTTGGCCTCACAGATTCCAAGGAATGGAATCTTGGGCCATGCGGTGAGTGTTATAGCTCTATTAGAAGCCGTGGGTCACAGAAGAGAACCATGGAACCCAGTGACTAATGTTGAGCTTGATTAGGACGACCGGACACTTAGCCGTGCACGAACAATGGCATGGCTTTAGCCCAATCGGGAGGGGCAATGGGTGCCTCACTGGATCAAGAGCACAGCGGACACCCTGCCGGATCCAGAGGGATGGAAGTCAGCGGCGGGGTCTGCGACGGTGGCAAGCAGCAGTGGTGAATGGCGAGCAAAAGCTTAGCTCAAGCCGTAACAAACACAGACCAGAAGAGTGCAGTTGCAAGATATAATAGAGTGAAAACAGCTCCCTTACAAAGGGAGGGGACCCAAAGAGGGTAGGCCAATAAAGCTATTTTCTAGTAACCAAATCATTTATGGACTGGGGAAACTCCTGAAAATGTTTTGTGGGATAATTGTACCCAAGCCGTAAAATAGTTGGTTTAAGCCCTTCCTTCTTGTTAGATTAGGTTCTTATGATATGCTTAGGTTCTGAGTTGTTTTGTTTCCCTGTTTGTTTTACCTTAAGCTTTTTTACAACTCATTGCTGCCTGGTTTGAGTTGGTTCCTTATTCCTTCTCCTTCAAGTTGAATTACAACTAGTAATTGTTTGCCTAATTTTACCTGATAAGATTTTATATCCTATTCTGTATTTCAGTCATCAGCTTGTGCTCATAGCTTGACAATAACCAGAATAGTGCAAGAACAGTGACAGTATTATGTGTAGTTATCAAACAAGGCTGTCTTTATTTTCTTATATTCCTAAATACTAAATTATTTTCTATGGTGTTGATCTACAGTCTTAAGTACCATCAGAGCTTCAACGTACTGATCATTTTTTGAAGTG
This sequence comes from Theropithecus gelada, assembly GCF_003255815.1. Taxonomy (NCBI): domain Eukaryota; kingdom Metazoa; phylum Chordata; class Mammalia; order Primates; family Cercopithecidae; genus Theropithecus; species Theropithecus gelada. Next base: position 105,430,379 of record NC_037671.1, on the reverse strand, counting down.
CAGCTCTTCTGCATGTAGTTCTTGGTTGACATTTTTTCTTTATAGAGACAGGGTCTGCACTGCAAGAGTGCAGTGGCACAGTCATAGCTCACTGCAACCTTCAACTCCTGGGCTCAAGTGATCTTTCCACCTTAGCCTCCTGAGTAGCTGGGACTACAGGTCCATACCACCACATTCAGCCAATCTTTTTATTCTTTGTAGAGACAGGGTCTCTTTCTGCTGCCCAGGCTGGTCTTCAACTCCTGGGCTCAAGAGATCCTCCCACCTTGGCCACCCAAAATACTGAGATTACAGGTGTCCACCAGCATTCCTGGCCCCCGACATTCTACTTCTTTCAGTGCTTTGATTATGTCATCTCATTGCCTATTGACAACATCATTTCTGATGAGAAATTTGTTATTAATCTGAAGATGTTTTGTACATAAGTCCCTTGCCCCTTTGAGAGTCTCTCTTTATATTTCAGTCATTTGATTATGATACGCCTAGGTGTGGATCTCTTTGCTTTTATTCTGTTTTAGAGTTTTTTTTATCTTCTTGGATGTGTAGATTAATTTTGGGGGTCAAGTTTGGGAAGTTTGGGGCCATTATTTTTTCAGATATTCTGTCTGACCCTTTTTCTCCATCTTCTTCTGGGCCTCCCATTATGTGTATATTGGTATGCTTGATGGTGTCTCTTGAGTCTCTGAGCCTTCTTTCCTTCCTTTCTTCCTTCCTTCCTCCCTTCCTCCCTCTCTTTCTCGCAGTTGATTTATCTTTAGATTTGCTGATTCATTCTTCTGACTGCCCAAATCAGCTGTTGAGCCCCTCAAGTGAATTCAATTTTTGTACTTTTCAAGCTCCAGAATTTCTGTTTGGTACTTTTTTGTAACTCCTATTTATCTCTATAATTCATATTTCTGTTTGGGAATGATACATACAACAACATGGATAAATCTCACGCAACATCATGTTGAGTAAAAAGAGCCGATACAAAGAGAATATACTCTATGATTCTGTTTTTAAGAAGTTCAAGAACAGACAAAACTAATCTGTAGTGACAAAAAGTGATTCTTCTGAAGGATCAGAAAGATTGTTCTGATACTTTCCTGTAGTTCTTTAGATAATTTTTTTTTTTTTTTAGTTCTTTGTTCTTATTTAAAATAACTCTCTTAAAGTCTTTGTCCAGTAAGTCCAGCATCTGGTCTTTTTCACTGCCAGTTTCTGCTGCTTTTTCTCCCCAATGTGTGACTTATACTGGTTTCTTTGCATGTCTTTGTAATTTTGTTGTTGTTGAGACCTGAATATTTTATATAGTATAACAGGATACCTCTGGAAACCAGATGCTTCCCCATTTTCCCAAGGTCTGTTTTTTTTGTTGTTGCTGTTGCTTGTTTAGTTTCTTTCCTGAACTAATTCTTTCAGGTTTTTATTTTTTATCACACTTGGCCCCTGAAGTTACTGCTTGGTGAATTTAGTGATCATCTGATGATAGAAGAGATTTTCTTGAATGCCTAGAACTAGTACATCTTCCAGTCTTTGCTAAGGACCTATGTGTGAACGCTGGGGCATTGCCTTCAATGATAAGGCAAGCAATTTATAACTGGATTTTACTTTTTTCTTGAACAGAGCCTCAGGGTTTCCCGTAGGTGAGAGTTTAGGGCCTTCATAGATGTTTTTTGACCGTGTACACAACTCTATACATGTGTACAGCTTTCTGGATTATCAGAAATATGTTAGAACTTTTCAGACCCCCTTTGGATTTCTTATTTCCCAGGTTTTTCTTTTAATTTTTTGGTTAGCTTGTTTGGCTCATCTGTTATTGCTGTCTCATGGCAGATGTGATGTTTAACAATTGCCACTGATTTTTTTCCACAAACTCTTCTGGCGATAAAGTTGTTTGCACTGAGTGAGCTCTGAGTCAAGTCAAATAATGTCTTATGAGGGAGATTTTTCTAAGGAACTGGCAGATCAAATAATGACAGTTTTCTGAGAGTGGGGCTTTGAAAGACTTCAGAAAAAGTTTATTTTGAGAATTTTTGTGTTCTTGTTGCTTTTATGGAGGAGAGTATATTCAAGGTCCTCACTCTGCCATTACTGATGATATCACCACTTTAATGATTCAACTTCAAGTTTGGATAAATGGATTTTGTTGAAATTTGGGAAAGAGAATAAAAACTGAGGGTTTTTTAAGTTTTTAAAAATGTATTCTTTCTAATTATTTCTAAAATACAGAACTTCCAACTCAGTATATTGCTTAAGAACATGAGCCTTGCAATAGATGATCAATGATTGCTTTCTGTAAAAGTTACATATCCTTGATTATTTTAGAAATTTTTATCTACATAGGTTTTCCAATAAAGAACCTTGAAAAGTCTGAATGAGTTGAATCTTTGACATGCATCAGTATAGCAAGTGGTTAAGATTGAGAGCTTTTGATTTAGGCAGTTCTGAGTTTATATTCCAGGTAGCTATGTGATTTGGCTCATTCACCTTACATCTCTGGACCTCTATTTTATAATCTGTAAAATAGAGTTATTGCGAAGATTAGATGTAATATCTTTAATAAACTATTGTGCTTGGCACATAATAAATTAAATTGCAGATTATAGCTGGGATTATTAGATGTTATTGACTTAAATCATTATAATTTTGCTATGAGTTATTTTAACAGCAAAGATGATGGCTTGTCATGCCTCCTGTATTCTTTTGTTTTATGACCAGCAGAACATATCTGGTGAAAGCTCACTTTTTTTTTCTGGCTTTTTTTTTTTTTTTTTTTTGGAGACAGAGTTTCACTCTTGTTGCCCAGTCTGGGGTGCAATGGCGCAATCTCAGCTCACTGCAACCTCTGCCTCACGGGTTCAAGCGATTCTCCTACCTCAGCCTCCTGAGTAGTTGGGATTACAGGCATGCACCACCATACCTGGCTAATTTTGTATTCTTAGTAGAGACAGGGTTTCTCCATGTTGGTCAGGCTGGTCTCGAACTCTCGACCTCAGGTGATCTGCCCACCTAGGCCTCCCAAAGTGCTGGGATTACAGGCATGAGCCACCGCACCTAGTCGTGTTTCTGGTCTTAACATAGTTCCTCTTTATGAGGTTCTAACTGGTTCCACAAATCTTCCATTCACTACCAAATACATAATCTACTTCTTCTATTTCAGTGTCCAATTTCCTCTTTCTTTACTTTTCTTCAAGTTACCAGGCTCAATACTTTGGAATAACTCTTTTGATCACTTTTGTTGAGTTGCAGTTCTAATGGACCAGAACTGTCTTCATTTATTCCCTTCTTGCCATTTCACTGACTTAGCTCGTGGATCCTTTATCTCCTAGATGAACTATTTTAGTGGTTCTTAGATTTTTCTACCTGCTTTTTCTCCCTCCAGTCTGTTGAGTTTTACACTGATATTAATTTGATATTTCCTAAAATATAGCTAGACTGCAAGCAGATAACACTGCATGCTATTCCCCTAAATATCTTTGATCTTTTATTATCTTACGCTGTTAACTCCTGGGAATAGCCTTGGCTCCCAGAGTGCTTCTAAAGTTACCTCAAATGTCACCTTCCTCAAGAAGTCTTCCTTGATTTCTTCACATTTGCCCCAGCGCTTCATATCATATAGAGGTTCTTTCTCCAAAGTCTGTTTTTGAATCACTTCCTTCTACCTTTTGTTTTGACAAATGTAACTATGGAATATTAGAGCCATAAAGGCTGGAAGAATTAACTAATTTAACCTCCTCATTTTGGGAATAAGACAGCTTCCCCAAAACTGACTTGTACATTGTTCAGCTTATTGTTTGATGGCAGAGCCAAAAGTAGAACTTGGATCTTAGATCTTCAGCCTTGTTCTTTTTCTGTGGCAAACGTAATATCATACAACATATCATGAGCTATTTTTAAATGTTGCACCATGTATGTAGTTTCTCTGTAAGCAGTAAACTATTCCTCAAGAACAAGGATTGTTTCATTTCTGTCTGTATCTCTGTAGATGGTTCTCATCATACAGACAGAGATGATGGTTTCCTCCTATAGTGAGTGCGTGAATGATAATCATCTGCTTTAGCATTAATATTGTTTATGTAAAACTTGAATCATATTTCCTACTTACACACCTTTTAAAAGAAATAGGTAAATTGAGGCCTGTAGGGGGCAGCCCAACACAGCAAGTTTTGATTGCCCTAAGCTATCTACTACTCTGAGATCTAGACTTAAGCAATTTAGGCTTAAATTGCTTCCTATGTGGATTTTTGAAAACTGAAAACAACTATTAATTATAAGCTTGTTTGGCAGGTATATTTTTGCCCTTCCTCCTCCAGCTTTATTGGAATACTTTAAAATTACATTTCTATTTTCTAGGACTCTAGTTGCTTTTTCCAGCAGATATATTTTAAAACAATTGTCATGTTATAAGAGTAGGAACTATTTGATGCAGATGATTTGCCATTTTGTTTTTAAAACATAAGATGAGAGCAAAAGTTATTTATTAGAACGTTTTTAAAAATTGCTTTATTTGTTAACTTCAAAATAACACAGATCATCTGATGGCATATTATTTGAGTTATTTATAGCTGGGGAAATTAAAATATGCAAAGTGTCATCCCAAACTGCTAAAGTTATTTTTAAATGAAATCAACATTTTCTCATTACTAATTTATTTACTAAGCTAGGTCATTGTTTTATTCAGTATTTTTAAGATTAAAAAATATTGGTAGCAATGAAAGCAAAGTATAGAGGAATAATAATAGCACTAACATTTATTACGCTTTGTTGAGTACCAGGTACTGTTTTAAATTATTTTACATGTATTTATTTAATCCTTATTGCCCTCTGGGTTAAATGCTGTTACTGTCCCCGTTATATACATGAGGTAATTGAGATAAAGATTGGTCATTGAAACTTGCTCAGGGTTACCTACCTAGTAATTAGAAGAGCCAGGATTTGAACCCAGGCAGTCCAGTCTGGCTTTATAGCCTATGCTCTTAATCATTATTACCTTTCATATATTAAGTTCATTATTTTTTATGCCTCTTCTATCATAACTTTGCATTTGAGACTGTTCTCCAGTTTTCACACGCATCAGGCTTCTTATTACTCTTCCTTTTTGGTTGCTTACTGCCCTCAGTCCATTTTCTTCTAATAAAAAAGGTGCATGAACAGAAAGTAAAAACATAATGTTCTCCCCTTAGTATGAAGAGATTGAAACAGCTAAAATTGTGGAATTTTACAGGAAGTTTTTTCCTAATCATCAGTTAGGAAATTTTTAGTGATCACATTAAAACATGAACTGTCAAACTTAGGAATAGAATAAGTTCAATTCCCATGTTCATGCATGTAGTATATGGGGCAATTTTAGAAGCCAAAATATTTAATACCTCATTTTGAAAGTAGATTGTGAATGATACAATTTTAATTATTTCACTAAAAATGAGTTTTCTTTACCTCTCTCCACAAATAAATTCTTGGTTATAAGACACTTTGGGCCAGATGCAGTAGCTCACGCATATAATCCTAGCACTTTGGGAGTTTGAGACCATCCTGGCCAACGTGGTGAAACCCTGTCTCTACTGAAAATACAAAAATTAGATGGGCAGGGTGACGCACACCTGTAATCCCAGCTACTCAGGAGGCTGAGGCACAAGGATTGCTTGCACCTGGAAGGCGGACATTGCAGTAAGCCGTGATTGCACCACTGCACTCCAGCCTGGGCAACAGAGCAAGACTCTGTCTCAAAAAAATAATAATAAGAAGAAGACATTCATTTTTTTATTACGCTGGCCTAACATACGTAAAAATTGACCTTACTGGCTTACTATTTTCTTTCTCATCCTCACCTTTTTATAATTTCATCTCTACTAAGACCTCTTTGGGAATGTAAGATCTATATTGTAAAAATAAGTTGGACCTCAAGTGATCAGTTTTGTTTTGTTTTTTGAGACAGGGTCTCACTCCGTCACCCAGGGTGGAGTGCAGTGGCACGATCTCAGCTCACTGCAGCTTTGATCTCCCAGGCTCAGGTGATTCTCCTCTCTCAGCCTCTTGAGCAGCTGAGACTATAGGCGCATACCACCAGGCCCAGCTAATTTTTGTAGTTTTTATGGAGATGGAGTTTTACCATGTTGCCCAGGTTGGTCTCGAATTCCTGGACTCAAGTGATCTGCCCTTCTTGGCCTCCCAAAGTGCTGGGACTACAGGTGTTAGCCACCGTACCCGGCCTCAGTTTTGACATTTGATAAAAAACTTGGATTAAATGTGAGATGGCTTAAAATGTTATAACTGTTGAAAATAGGGCTGTTCTATAGCTAATTATTTAATAGTATTTATATCACAAGTAAGATCTTAATGTACAGCTCTTAGAAGAAAATATTTCAAAATTTAAGTCTACTGTCTGGTTTATATTATTTTTTAAAAAGACCTCAGATTACAGTTAATGTTGGAATTTCTTGGAAGAATTGTCAGCTCTGATAATATATGCCAGAGGTAGCCTATACCTTAGAACAGTTAGAACCTTGCTGCAGCTTTAATGATTGATTTCAGTCCTCCCATTTTTCATTGGCTGACATGCGCTTTAGTTTCCTAATTTACTGCTGGCCTAATACATTCTTGGTAGTTGCAAACTTCAGCTTAGTTCCTGTCCAGAGAATGTTTATTCCTTCAACCTTACTATTGGAAAAAGATCTCTGAGACCCATACTGGTTTCTTAATGTCACTAGTGCGTTTTTCTTTCAGCCCCTTTCCATCATGGAGAATGTCGGCATCCAGAATGATGCCCCTTAGGGTGATTATTCAGTTTGCTGACAATTTCATGGTGTAAGAAGATCTGCTTAATCACTTACCTATTTCAATAGTGAAAACTACCTTCTAATTTTTTTTTTCTGTTCTTCTCATAAGTGATTTTCATGTAACATGCCAGAATACACAACACCTGTCTGTTAAGAACAGAATTACTAGGCTTTGATTCTTGGTAGTGGTTCCTTCTTTTGGGTAAGTATGAGAGTTGCTTTTGGTCTAATTACTCATACTTTTAAAATAACTATTTGCTTATAATTTTAAGTAGGTAGTATATAGGGTTATCATTCAGGAATATTAGAAGAAAAAATCAATTTAAAAATACAAAGCCTAATGTCCTATCTTTATTTCTAACCTGCGCCTGGGTAATTTTATTTGACATTTCGTATCAGGATATCATACTCATTAATGAAGTATACTCCTCAGTTCTTGTGTGATGCCTGTTTTTTGGTTTTATTAAATTTTCAAGGTTTTTTGGGATTTTATATTATACTTTTGCTTTGCAGTCCATGCAGATTGTAATAATTAGTGCTAAGGAGATGATATAAGTACAGATACATACTGTTGTGTGCATTGATTATATTGATATTACATATTGATACAGATATTGACATATGCATACTTGAAACCACTGAAATCTTTAGGTAAGTTGCTTCTTTTGCAGATTGATTATGGTGTATTAAAATGTAATTCTCAACTTAGAAGTATAATCTAGTATAAACATTCAGTTGTATTATCTGACTTTGATATCTTGCTAGCATTTTACAGAATATGTTCTGTCTTCAACAGTATGTACTTCTCAATGGTTAGCTTTTTTTAAAAAAGGCTATCAATTTAAAGGAGGGTCAATATTGGTTCAAAGAACTGCTGTTGTATTGTGGTATTGCTTAGAGGGGATAAGCAGTTTGGGAGAGGTCGCTTATCAATGGAGTGGTGAGTTTGATTATAATTAAATTAAACAAGATTGGATACACATTTGGAAACCACATTTGAGTAGACCATATGTCTATCTTGGGTGTAATCTTTTCATGAAAGTCACCCATCTGCATATATATGTTGTGACACAATTATGTGCACAACATAAGATTATAGTAGTTGTGAAATAATGTGAATCTTGAATTCATTGAGTAATTTGTATATAGTCATCTGTCAAAATCTGTGGGGGATTAGTTCCAGGACCTCCCTCAGATACCAAATTCTACTGATGTTTGAGTGTCTGATATAAAATGGTGTAGTATTTGCATATAACCTATGCATACCCTCCTGTATACTTTAAATTATCTCTAGAGTACTTACAATAGTTCATGGACATGTATACACTGTGCAAATAGTTGTTATACTGTAGTTAGGGAATGATAGCAAGAAAAAAGGCCTGTACATGTTTGGTACAGAAACATTCTCCACCTGTGGTTAGTTGAATCCGCAGACGCAGAACCCCTGGATAGGGAGGGCTGACTGTGTTAAATATGTGGCTGTTAATGTGCATGAAATTTGGAATAGCCAAACTAATGTGTGTTATACTTATTTTTGTACTTCATTTAACCATGTTTTACATCATATTGAACTTTATAACATTTGCAAATAGGAATGACATGAAATGTAGAAAATCGACGTATGTTAAGAAACAGCTTGTTTTCAAAGCCGAAGACGCACAAATCCAATGTAGTACTTACTCTTAACATTTTGTCTAAATTTTCCAAGCATAAATAAGACGAACATAGATCATTTCATGGTTATAAAACAAAATAATTTATTCTGCTCGTTTAAAATGGAAAGGAATGATATATTTCAGTAGGCCTTTCTGTCCTTGTGGTCTTTCCTCCTTTTCTCTTTTCTTTCCCTTCTTCCTTTTTTCTTTACACTTTTCTCCCACTTTTCCTCCCTCATAGAATCCTTCCTTTTCTCTGCTTCAGTAATCTAAAAAGTATTTTTACTACGTAGTAGAGCATTTCCTATTTTAATTTAAGTTTTGAAGTTTACTTTTAAAAGCAAAGCTTTACTAAAGGGAAAATACCTGTATTAACTTACATTTAAAGTTTTTTCATTATGCCGAAGGTAATTATCTGTTACTTCTAAGAAGTAAGTGATTTTCTGACTCTGTGTACATGTTTAAAGTAACTTAGAATCAGCTTGGGACAATTCTCACGTCTGCTTATATATTGAAGCATTCATACTCTTCACTAGGTGTTCATTTTAGCTGCAGATGCTTCATATAAAACAGGGTAGAGTGGCTTTCAAAAGGATCTACACATCAAAGTGTAACTTGAACTCTGATTTTTACACTGTTTGAGGAATGCTTAATGGAGTAGAACTAACAAATTTACTTTTCGCCCAACACATTATTTTAGAGTTTTTAATCCTTTTTACCTACATGCTTTTCTAAGCCATATCACATACAATTGAATAGTTTTGTTGCTTTAGAGTGTTTTTAAAATGTTCACGTTAAATATTGTGATTCATTTTTTCTTTAGTAAGGAAGATTTCATTTAACTGTGATTTCTGGGGAATGAGGCTGCTACTTTTGGAGCCTTAAATAAAATTATTTGAATAAAGCACCATATTTTAAGTTAGAACACCACACTCTTGCACTCTTTTCTATAGTGTGGTTGATAGTTATTCATGAGGCCATGTTTATCATCTTTATGACCTGGTTCTGAAGAGGGATTTAAAATAAGTACAGTGATTATAGCTTTTAATTACAATATACCCTCTTTTCCTAGTGAATTCTTTGAAACAGAATGCTCCTTACTCAACCCCTTACCAAAGTCTCTTTTGCATTTCTCAGACGGATAAATTGTCACCTAAATTATACAAGAAGCACATTAATATTTGATGTATACTATTTTCTTAGAACCCTGTTTAATAATCGCCACTTAAGCCTGCTATATATTAAAATGTTCATACTATTTTAAAACTTCCATTGTGGATAAACGTATAATTTGACTTGATGAATTGGTGGTATTATTATCTCAATCTAAAATACTGTTGGGATATGTCAGCCTACTTTGGATTCTATATACCGTTCTCTCTTCATATATTGTATTCCAAAATTTTGAATTTTTTTGTGGAGATAGGTACTTACATTGTAAATAATAGTTAAGTTCCTAGGACAGGCCATGTAAGTAATAGTGAAATAAATCTATGATATGAGTTCTGTAAACTCTAACCTGAATTTATAGCATTGTTCTTTTGTAATGCCAGATTCTAATTCAGAAATCTGTAAGAGGAAGAGTTCACTCTTACTATGGCGTTTCTCCTCCCCGTTCAGGTCACAGCAGTGTGGGTAGGAATCCAGAGGTTCCAAGCTAGTGAGGAAGAAAGTGAAGATGAGGAGTTCCTTGGCTACCCTAACTGGTGGCAAGTGTTCTGGAAAAGCTCACAAACAGTGGACACAGTGAGTCCACAATGTGGTAGCAGTTTATTAGTAAGGACATTTTTAATGGTCCCATATTTGATACTTTTATTTCATATTACTCCTTATAATGAAATTATGTATTTTAGTAAACCTTTTTAAACTAGCATATTGTAATTTCAAAACTTTTCAGCTTCATTTTCAGTATCAGAATATGAATATTAAATCAGTTTTGGTGAACAGTTAAGACAAAGTTATTTAAGTTCACACAGGTAACTGAAAATCACCATGTTGCTATACAACTTTTTAAGAAAAAAACTTGTAATTTTTCTGAATTGGTAATATAGAAATGTATCTCTGATCTTTGTTGTTATGGGGTTCTTGACTCTCTTTAATTTTTTTAAAATTTGTTTTTATGAAATATTATTTTTTAAAAACCCACAAAATGCATAAAACAGACATACAGTATGATGCATAGGTATAAATCAAACACTGATGAAGTTAGCCATCATCCCAGAATGATTCCCCCTGCCACCCATATGAGAACTTTTTTTTTTTTTCTTTTTTTTAAGAGACATGGTCTGTGTTGCCCAGGCTGGTGTGTATGATGGCTATTTATAGGTATGATCATAGTGCAGTACATCCTGGAACTCCTGGCTCAAGTGATCCTCCTGCCTCAGCTTCCCATGTAGCTAGGACTATAGCCACTATGCTCGGCAAAGGTCACCTTTTAAAGCATGCTGTTCGTTGGTTTTAGGAATCACTGAATTCTAAGTTATACAGAGTTGTGCAGCCATTCCCATTGTAAAATTTCAGAACATTTTCATCACCCTAAAAAGAAACCCCATGCCCACTGGCAGTCACTATTATATCATTCCCCCTCCCTCCAGCCCTTGGCAACTACTAGTTTATTTCTCCCTTCTGGACATTTTATGTAATTAGCATCGTATAAATATGGCCTTTTGTGTCTGGCTTCTTTTGCTTGCATATTGTTTTTAAGGTTCATTCATTTTGTAGCATATATCAATACATCGTTCTTTTTATGGCCCAGTAATATTCAATTGTGTGAAGATATCACATTTAGTTTATCAATTCACCAATTGATAGACATGTAGATTGTTTCCACTTTTTGGCTATTATGAATAAAAGCTGCAGTTAATATTTATGTACAAATGTCTTGATGAACATATATTTTCATTTCTCTTGGGTAGATAGGAGTAGAATTGCTGGGTTACATGGTAATTCCATGTTTTCATGTTTAACCCTTTGGGGTATTGTCAGACTGTTTTTGAAAGCATCTGCACCATTTTACATTTCTACCAGCAGTGTATGAGGGTTCCAGTTTGTCCATATCCTTGCCAATGCTTATTTTCTGTACTTTTAATTACAGCAATCTTAGTGGGTATGAGGGGGTATATCATTTTGGTTTTTGCTTTTTCCTAATGGCCAGTGATGCTAAGCATCTTTTCATGCATTTAACTAGCCATCCGTATTTCTTAGGAGAAATAGATTCAAATCCTTTGCTCGTTTTAAAATTGGCTTATCTTTTTAAGTTTTACAGATTCTTTACATATCCTGAATACTAGCCTCTTATCAGATATGGTTTGCAAGTATTTTTTCCCAGTCTGTGGGATTTATTTTCTTGATGATGCCATTTGAAGAACAAAAGCTTTTAACTTTGATGAAGTCCAGTTTGTCTATTTTTTTCTTTGATTGCCTGTGTTTTAGGTTGCTGTATGTAAGAAACCATTTCCTAATCCAAGGTCATGAAGGTTTCCTCTTATATTTTCTAAGAATTTTATAGTTTTACTATATTACCTTTTTCATATATTTTTAATAGTATTCAAGCGCTATGTTTTTTAAATTTGTTGATCAGATTACATAAGTGGTGAAATCTGTAAAATATTTCTCACTTTATTTGCTAACTTCTAAAAATTTCACAAGAATTTTTATGACATTTCCTTTTGATGTTACTTTAGTAGAATAAATTTTTAAAAATTATTTGTGTTAGAAACAAAATAATAAATATTCCCATGTTATAAACTTTAGCATTTACCACCAAACCCGTAGACCATGCCTTGAGCAGTGAGTGTAGGTGAGGCTCTTTGTAGAGCTCCGCTATCTCCTAGCCCAGGTTTAGAATCAGTTTTCCCCTGGGTTAGACACTTAACTGGGAACAGAATTTCACTTTTGAGGTCAGCACAGCTGCTTTTACTCAGACATTTCTTCTTGCTATTTTGATTTCTTTGTTTATACTAATTAAAAGTGTTTCTTAATTATTTTATGTAAGTGCACCAAAAGGATAAAACGTGTTCATATGCAGAAGTGTCCTTTGATTCTTCAAAGGAAAATAGTTTATTAATTATATTCTTCTTGTATTAGTGTTTTTAGTATGGCTTTGGGTAAAATTAGCAAAGATATTTTAAAGCTATTATATATAATGAAATTTATTTTTTTTTTTTATTTTTTTATTTTTTTTTTTTTTTGAGACGGAGTCTCGCTCTGTCGCCCAGGCTGGAGTGCAGTGGCACGATCTCGGCTCGCTGCAAGCTCCGCTTCTCGGGTTCACGCCATTCTCCTGGCTCAGCCTCCTGAGTAGCTGGGACTACAGGCACCCGCCACCGTGCCCGGCTAATTTTTTTGTATTTTTAATAGAGTCGGGGTTTCACTGTGGTCTCGATCTCCTGACCTTGTGATCCGCCCGCCTCGGCCTCCCAAAGTGCTGGGATTACAGGCGTGAGCCACCGCGCCCGGCCTATATAATGAAATTTAAATTATACTTCCCTTGGTATGATTTTTCGAATCTTTTGGGAGAAAACTTTAGAGAATTTACCTAATTATTACTAAAAATGTCAATCCTAGCACTTTTATATGAAGCTTCTTTTTTGCCTCCTCTACTGATATAAAAATTTAAAAGCAATACAATTTGTTCTGTAAATGGGCTTATAAACAGCATCAAATTGATCTCGATCCCAAGAAAGGGAAGTAGTATTTCTCCATACTACACGTTATTCAGTCAAAGGATACGAAGAGGAAACAAAGTGTTGCCCTTATTTGAAGAAAATGTGCCTCAAGTATTTATATGACAAAGCACATTTGGCACTGTCTAGACAGAATTATAATAAGTATTACAATTTAAATAAGGCAAAGCATAAACTTCAAACCAGGTTGTGGGTATAATACTGATGGATGCTTTTATTTAATCATAGTCTCAATTAAGAAACTTCTCCTTTGGAGATTAAGTGCCCCTGACTATAATGATGACAGCTTTTCAGATGTTAATTATTATTTTTTAGTGTTGTCAAGAATATTAAAAGTGGGCTTTAGACTCTCATAGCATAAGTACAGAAAGTGCTTATTTTCAACTCTCCTATTTCCCTACATAAAGGATAAAAGTAGTCTGATAAGTGCCACAGACTCCCCCCCACTCCCCTCTCTGTTCCCCCTCTTTCTACCACCAAAAGAGTGTTTACTGTAAAGCTCTAAAAGCATTCATTTGGAAATGGTCTGTTCTTTTTATTTAATGAGGTATTATAGTTGTGTATATTCTTAAGCTAATTTTAATGAGTCTTCTTTTGAAAACCATGTGATGCAAAATTTGATATGCATGAATATATCTTAAGCCAAATATGCATGGGACAGTTGAAGCAGATACCATGTGTCATTGTTGGTAAAGTCTGGCAGCATATCCTGTGTAAACCCCTGTTTTCTTTTTCTTTGTGCCACATAATATTTATTCTAATTAACAAGACTTCAAAGGGAACTGAAGTTAGAATACCAATTATTTTTTATTCTCTCTGTAATGGGTTCTGTAATGACTAAATACTGTTACGTTTCTTTGGTTCTACATTTCACAATGGTTTAACAGAGGAATGAAAAGAACTAGTCATTGTTAAGCACCTGTTACATTAGATATTTCATGTATCTCATCTTATTTAATTATTACATCAATTGTTCAAAGGTAAGTTTTCCTCATTTTTCAGATTCAGAAACAAGACTTCCAGAGGTTGAGGTAATTTGCTCTAGATACACAGTACGTTGTTGGGAGTTGGGATTCCAACCAAACCTTTGTTATTTCCGCTACATTTGACATTCCAAGCTCTACATGCTATGGCCCTTAGTCCACTTTTCTCTCCTTATCCACTGATTTATCAGAAGTACCATTATATTCAGTCTGCCCTCTGAATACTCAAATGACTTTATCTCTTTCTGTATTAAAAAAATATATATGTATTTCAAGCTGGAAGCTTGAAGATCTTTTATATTCCCTCCTTTATTTTTATCTTCTTTTGAAACTCCCTACTGTTGTAATATTTTACTTTCTACCACAATTAGCATATTTTACTTTGTACCTACTGGTATAGCTTCCACTCTTAGAAAATGAAATTAACCAGTTTGGATTGTTTTGGTTTTGCTCTAAATGCCAGTAAGTCCAGAGTTAAAATTTGTGCTCAAGCTGTATAATTTTTTTCATAGTGCTTTGTACATATTTCTGTTATCACATAACACTGTATTATAGTTATTTGTTTGCATGTTATTTATCTTTGTATCCATTAGCATAGTGATACCCTGATAAATACATAGTAAATATGTAATGAATGAAGATTTCTGATAAAATTTATTCCTGCCTTCTGGTCATTACTTAGAGATCCTGTACTTGAGTACTACTATTAAGATAATTCTATCCAAGCTACTTATATGTTAGTAGTAGTAGTTGTTGTTGTTGTACCTATGCTTTTGTTAAACATAGGTAAAACCAAAGCTTTTTTTAAACATAGGAAATAAAAACAATATTATTTGTCGTAATGTGTTTATATCATTGTGTAGTGCCTGTTACCACTATTACTCAAATAGCAGCTACTTGATTCTCTAAAGTAATGTACAAAAGTATGTTTGGGGTTTTTTTGTTTTTGCCAAAGATCTATAAGAAAAGTTTTACTGCTATTCATCTTTGTCACCATTTCAGCAATGAAGCTTCACTAATATTTAATTTATTATGTAATATTTTCAAAAATAGTAAGTTCGGTTCATTATTTCAAAATTGTGTGTCAAGTGAAAATACACTGATTTGATGGCCCTAGTAGTTGCCAATAGGGTTTTTTTGTTTTTTGTTTGTTTTGTTTTTTAATATACGGAGTCTCGCTCTGTTGCCAGGCTGGAGTGCAGTGGCACAGTCTCAGCTCACTGCAACCTCCGCCTCCCATGATCAAGCGATTCTCCTGCCTCAGCCTCCCTAGTAGCTGGGATTACAGCCATCCGCCACAGCGCCTGGTTAATTTTTGTATTTTTGTTAGAGACAGCGTTTCACCATATTGGCCAGGCTGGTCTCGAACTCCTGACCTCAGGTGATCCGCCTGCCTCAGCCTCCCAAAGTGCTGGGGTTACAGACATGAGCCACTGTGCCCAGCCATCCAATGGGGTTTTTAATTTTGGAAGGTAGCTTTTGGGCATGAACAGGCATACTTATAGTTAGTTGTGTTTTATTAGAGTTATAAATTGTAAAATCTAGTTTTTCTAAAATGCCTTTTCAGTTCAATTAATGCTACTTATAAATTTAGTAATTGTTGTACAAAAATGAGAGCAGTCTTTTTCACTTCTTGATATTTTCAGAGTCCATCCCTTTTCTAGATTTAATTCTTAAATAACACATAGTACTACTTATATAGTTAGGCACATCTAATTATGTTCTTGATTAATCTATAAATGAACTTTGCTAATTCCAGTTATAGTTTAGTATAGCTGATTTTTTAAGCACCTGCAAATATAACAAGTGAAATCCTGTGATATACTTAAGCAACCCTAGTAAATCAAATAAATTTTACTTATAAATGTAGTAAATCACCATCCTGTTTCAAAAGACTTAAAAACAAAGCACACACACAAAGTAGCTGATGAATAAAAACTTGTTGGTATACCTTGAAAAATACAACATACATAAATTATCAATATAATATTTGTTTCTTCAGCTCAACCAAGAAGACTAGAATGTCCATCTAAGCCTCACTGGAGCAAATGATATTATGCATTCAGTTTACAGTGATTCGGGTCTTTGGGAGATCCTGAGAAGTCTCGCTCTGTTGCCCAGGCTGGAGTGCAGTGACATGATCTCAGCTCACTGCAACCTTTGCCTCCCAGGTTCAAGCGATTCTCCTGCCTCAGCCTCCTGTGTACCTGGGACTACAGGTGCACGCCACCACGCCCGGCTAATTTTCTTTATTTTTAGTAGAGGTGAGGTTTCGCCATTTTGGCCAGGCTGGTCTCGAACTGCCGACCTTATGATCCATCCACCTCAGCTTCCCAAAGTGCTGGGATTACAGGCGTGAGCCACCACGCCCGGCCTGTCCAAACTCTTTTTAAATAAACTTGAGCCCCTTGTCATCATTACGTTCTGCCTGCTGTGTCCATAGGAGACTCCCCCAGCACCTCCATCCCTGCTTGCCTTTTAGTTAAGTCCATTTTAAGTTTTACAACCCAGTGCATTGTGCATCTACTGGGCCATCTATTAAGTTTCACCCCTTTGGTTTTTTTATGTTTTTCTCTTTCATAAGTTTTTATCACTTTGTTTCAGTGAATAGAATCTCCTTTTACTCTGATGGTGTTCTTCCTCCTCTTTATGGACATTGACTCCATAGTCAGTGACCCAGATATATACCCTTCTAGCATAAATGGTCATTTTTAATAAACCAACATTTCTAATTCTTAATGTATGTAAATACAATTTGTATGACCAAAACAACAAGACTAGCACTAGTAATAACATAGTAACAGGGTTGACTACAAGAATAGTGTATGTTATTATAATCCTTATTTTTTTTTGACAACTCAATACAGAATACATATTAGAATTCAGTAAAGTTCTGTTGAGAGTCAAGTCACATTTAAAAAGAACAATTATAACACTCATTGAGCATTCAGTATGTGCTAGATATTGTTCTAAATGCTTTATATGAATTAATTGTATAACCTTCACAAAAAAACCTTTGAAGTATATACTGTTAATATCCTCATTTTACAGATGAAACAATTGACACACAAGTAACACAAGAAGGTTTAAGTATTTGCCTAGGGTCACCCAGGTACTAATTGACAGAGCTGGGATTGGAACCATAAGCTGAATCTAATGTAATCAGGTGCCATCAGAGCTAGAATATGTGTCTTCTGACTGACTTTAAATATCATGCTCTTACTACTGTACCAGGCTATAAATTATTTGAAATACGAAGGGTCAGTTTTGGAAATAGATGTTTGTGATTACGAAATATGAAGAGTAAAAGACTCTAGTGCATTTCTTACTCTAACTGCCATTATTAGTAGCTACTTACACTACATTCATTTTCATACTTTTTTTTTTTTTTTTTTTGAGACAGAGTCTCCCTCTGTCGCCCAGGCTGGAGTGCAGTGGCCAGATCTCAGCTCACTGCAAGCTCCGCCTCCCGGGTTCACGCCATTCTCCTGCCTCAGCCTCCCGAGTAGCTGGGACTACAGGCGCCCGCCACCTCGCCCGGCTAGTTTTTTGTATTTTTTTAGTAGAGACGGGGTTTCACCGTGTTAGCCAGGATGGTCTCGATCTCCTGACCTCGTGATCCACCCGTCTCGGCCTCCCAAAGTGCTGGGATTACAGGCTTGAGCCACCGCGCCCGGCCTCATTTTCATACTTTTTAAAGGATTTTCGTTATGTACTTGGTGATTTTAATTCTGATGTGTTTCTTATAAGATTTATACATTGTAATAATTGCTTTTGCTGTGTTATAGTATATATTATCTGCCTTTTAAAGATCTCCAACATTATAAACATTACTTTTGTTTTGAGCCTTAATTGACTGTGTTCTGGATTTTTCAGCCAGGATGGAGAAAACATTTCATCAGAATCACCTAAGGGGCTTTTCCTGCTACCTGAGTCTTGAGTCCCCACCTTTCCTCACTCATTTGTGTTGAGAGTCACTGCCCAACTGAGCAACTGTTATTGGTGTAAATTTTGTGGCCTTCAGATGTGTCAGAGTAGGTTGAAAGGTTGAAAGTCAGTGTTGTAGACCAGTACTTCTCAAACTTTAAACATGAATCACTTGGAAATCTTGTTAAAATGCAGATTCCAATTCAGGAATTCCAATATGTGGCCTGAGAATCTGCATTTTAATAAGATCCAGGTGATAACCAAGATGCTGCAGGTCCTCAGAGCACACTTGGATTAACAAAGCTCTAGACTAGTTGTTTTGGATTTTTAAAAAAGTTTTTTATTTTGAGATAATTACAGATTCACATGCAATTGTAAGAAATAATACAGAAAGATCTACATACCCTTCATCTAGTTTCCCCCAATTCTAACATCTTGCATAATTATAGTACAGTATCACAACCAGGAAATTGTATTAATATAATCCACAAACATTACTCAGATTTCCTTAGTTTTACATATAATGTGTGTGTGTATTTGGTTCTATGCAATCTTAGCACTTATGTAGATTCACCCTATATTCAAAATATAGCCCCGTTTCAACACAAGGATCTCTTAGGCTACCCTTTTATAGCCACAGCCACCTACCTTACTTCATCTCTTCCCTAACCTCTGACAACTACTAATTTGTTTTCCATTTCTAAAGTTTTTGTCATTTCACTAATATCAGTGGAGTCATGCAGCGTGTAACCTTTTGAGATTGACTTTTTTCATGTAACATAATTCCCTTGAGATCTGTCCACGTCATTGCATATACCAGTAGTTTGTTCCTTTTTATTGCTAAGTAGTATTCCATGGGACAGACGTATTACAGTCAGTTTATAAGCATTCACCTGCTTTAATGGGTAGCCCTGGAATTGCTTACCGGTTTTGACTCTTACAAATAAAACAGCTATGAACGTTCATGTACCAGTTTTTCGGAGAAGACATTTTTATTTCTCTGGGACTATTCAAGAGTGTAATTACTTGGTCATATGGTAAGTGCATGTTTAGTTTTGTAAGAAACTGCCATACTCCTTTCCTGAGGGACTGTACTATTTTACATTTGTACCATCAATGTGTGAAGGACTATTTTTTCACATGCTTACCAGCATTTGGTGTTACCACTAATTTTTATTTTGGATATTTTGGTAGGTGTGTAGTGATATCACATTGTGGTTTTAATTTGCATTTTCTTAATGGCTAATGATGTGTGAGATATATTTTCATGTGCTTATTTGCCACCTATATATTCTCTTTGGTAAAATGTCTGTTTATTTCTTTTGCCCATTTTCTAACCGGATTATTTGCTTTTTTTAAAACTGTTGCATTTTGGGAGTTCTTATATATTATAGACACAAGACCTTTCTTAGAGATCGGGTTTGCAAATATTTCCCCCAGCCCGCGGCTTATGTTTTCATTCTCTTCACAGGATCTTTTGCAGAGCAAAAGCTTTGCTGTTGTTGTTGTTTAATTTTGATTAAGTCTATTTATTAGTATTCCCTTTTATGGGTCATGCCTTTAGTGTTAAGTTCTAGGCTGATTTGGAAAGTAGTGTTAAAATGACTTTGCCTTTTTTTTTTCCCTTGCTATATAGAAAAACATTAAAACATAAACTTCTGAATTTCGTGATTCTGGACTTTTTAGCTTACAAACAAGTGAACGGTAAATGAATGAAACTAAAAGGAAATAAAACCTTGAGTCAACACAGTTTGGATAGTATTAAATTAAACTATGCGTTACAGTGTACTAAAACTAGTGGCCCTGGTGATGATATGTTTTAAGTTACAAATTGTTATGTGTCAGAATTGTGTTGTGCATTTTATTATCTCAAAAACTCTATAACGTAGGTATTATCTCCATTTATACATATACATGTGTGTTTACACATATGTATATATTCCTGTTTTGCAGTTGAAAAAACTGAGGTTCAGGAAAGATAGGTAATTGTACCCATGGTCCCATAATGAATGACAGAAACAGGACTTGAATCCAATACTCTTTTTTTTGAGACAGTCTCACTCTGTCACCCAGGCTAGAGTGCAGTGGCGCAATTTTGGCTCACTGCAACCTCTGCCCTTTGGGTTCAAGCGATTCTCCTGCCTTAGCCTCCTGAGTAGCTGGGATTACAGGCACGTGCCACCATGCCTGCCTGACTAATTTTTGTATTTTTAGTAGAGACCAGGTTTCACCATATTGGCCGGGCTGGTTTTGAACTCCTGACCTCGTGATCTGCCTGCCTCGGCCTCCCAAAGTGCTGGAATTACAGGCATAAGCCACCACCCCCAACTGAATCTAATGCTTTTTAACAACTGCCTGGCATGTTTTGTTGCAGCATGTAACTGTATATAACTCAAAGGACTCAAACCTGATTTAAGTTTGTGATGATTGTGCTTGTTACTCTTGAAGTCCATACATTGTCTGATTTTATTGGTTAACCTATTGGCTCTACTGGCTATATTTGAAATAGAGACTTTTTCTTTGCATTTCATTTCTTTTTTGTTTGTTTGTTTGTTTTTGAACAGGGTCTTGCTCTGTTGTACAGTGGTGTGAATGGGCTTATTGCAGTCTTGACCCCTTGGTCTCAAGCATTCCTCTGGCCTCTGCCCCCCACCCCCAAGTAGTTGGGACTGCAGGTGCACTTCATCACACCTGAAGAGGTTTTTTTTACGTTTTGATGAGATGAGGTCTCTCTGTGTTGCCCAGGGGAGTCTCAAACTCATGGACTCAAGCTCTCCTCCCACCTTGGTCTCCTGAAGTGCTAAGATTACAGGCATGAGCCACCATTTACAATATAGCTGTAACACTACATTATTTATAATAATTTTAAGTTTTACATTTGAACTATTTAAGAAAATACATAAGGTTTGCCAAAATTTTTACAAGTTTCGTTTTTCTGTTTTTCTTCAATATATCTCTGAGCTGTATCAACACCGTAAATTTCCCATATAAGAAAAAGTGATTGATGTATTGGTGAAGGCACATGAGTAGAGGAGAGATGGGAGCAGCCAGCCATTACCACCTCAGTTTTCCATTTCATTTGGTGTTAAGAAATGACTAACATACATTTGAAAAAGTAACAAGGACAGTTTCAAAGGTGACTTACATCATGTTATTTCTCATGAGAGTAACACTGTTTCTTGGAAGTTATTGAAATACTTTGCATATTTACAAATATGTGGCAAGGTCAGGTATTGTGGTATATTCCTGTTTGCAGTGGCTTTCTTGTCTGTCAACCTAAGATTTAGATTGCATTGAATATTGTTAGTCTTGTCTAATTTTATATATACTAAATCAGCGTTTACAGAATTCCTATTTGTGGAGATTTAAAAATATTTCTCAGTATAATTTAGTCTTCTCTGCAGAGCTCTAACACAGGGCTAATGAGAACTGTTGAAAAGTTTGCAGGAATGTGTCCTCCATTCCCATCGCCCTTAAGAACCTCTGCACTTGAATGCATGATCTGTGGGAGCTTTCGTTTTAAGGGTAATTGTCTTAGTCCATTTGGGCTGCTATAACAAAATATCTTAGACTAAGTAATTTTTATTATTATTATTTTTTGAGACACTTTCGCTCTTGTTGCCCAGGCTGGAGTTCAATGGCATGATCTTGACACACTGCAACCTCTGCCTTCTGGCTTCAAGTGATTCTCCTGCTTCAGCCTCCTGAGTAGCTGGGATTACAGGCGCCCACAACCATGCCCAGCTAATTTTCTGTATTTTTAGTAGAGATGGGGTTTCACCATGTTGGGCAGGCTGGTCTCGATCTCCTGACCTCAGGTGATTCACCACACCAGGCCTAGACTGGATAATGTATAAACAACAGAAAATTATTTCTCACAGTTCTGGAGGCTGGGAAGTCAGAGAGCAAGGCTTCAGCAGATTCAGTGTCTGGTGAGGACTGCTGTCTGCTTCAGAGTTAGCACTGGTTGCTGCACTGCCCCCCCCCCCGGCCCCCACCCCACATGGCACAAGGGGCAAAGGGCTTACAAGCTCCCTGGGGCCTCTTTTATAAGTACATTGATCCCATTCGTGAGGACTCTGCCCTCATGACCCAATTACCTCTCAAAAACTTCACCTCTTAATACTGCCATGGTGAGGAATAGGTTTCAGCAGGAATTTTGAAGGGATGCAAACATTCAGATGACAGAAGTAACTAACTCCCCAAATTGAGTATTTTTTTGTAGTCCTGATTGACTTAGGTACTTAATTGCTATTTACTGGCACACTAAATTTTTAAGAATAAGAATATTACGTTTTTAAAGGCACTGTATAATAAATATTAAACAGAAAATGTTCATCAGATTTTTGGTTGGGGTATATTGAGTTTTTGTCTTTTAAAATAAGATTTTCATTAAATGAGAAACAACACGTTGCTGAGCATTTTCTTGGTTACCATTCTATAGCATTTAGCTACACTATGTAATAGCACTGGGGCTTTCTCCCCACTAAGCAAATACCTCATCATAAAAGATCATTGAAGGTTATATTCCTTTATAATACTTGCTCAGATTTGGGAAAGAGTGGGAAAAAAGAGAGATACATAAAAATAACAGGATATTTCTCCAGTAGTAAGGTTAGAGGAGAATTTCTGTTTTTTTGTTTGTTTGTTTGTTTGTTTGTTTTTGAGATGGAGTCTCGCTCTGTCGCCCAGGCTGGAGTGCAGTGGCCGGATCTCAGCTCACTGCAAGCTCCGCCTCCCGGGTTCACGCCATTCTCCGGCCTCAGCCTCCCGAATAGCTGGGACTACAGGCGCCCGCCACCTCGCCCGGCTAGTTTTTTGTATTTCTTAATAGAGACGGGGTTTCACGGTGTTAGCCAGGATGGTCTCGATCTCCTGACCTCGTGATCCGCCCGTCTCGGCCTCCCAAAGTGCTGGGATTACAGGCTTGAGCCACCGCGCCCGGCCGAATTTCTGTTTTTTAATATGTAACCAAGACTAGTTGGCCTTTCCTGTTTAGCATTTTTTTTCAGGTAATTTTTAATTTTTTAGTTTTAATTTTTATGAATACATAATAGTTGCAATTATTTATGGGGTACATGTAATCTTTTGCTATAAGCATGCAATGTGCAGTGATCAAATGAGGATATTCACCACCTCAAGCATTTATTATTCCTTTGTGTTAGAAATATTCCAGGTAATTTCATTACAGCAAAGCCACCTCGCATTTTGTACATTAATTAGGATATGAATGAGAGCTCCAACTTGTTGAAAAGATTCCTTTGACTTTGTTGTTTTCAGGTCGGACTGTGGGAGATACCTTCTGACTTTTTTCTTTAAGTTGTGGGTATATTCCTGGTCTCTTCCTTTTCCACTGCACCAGCTCCAGTTGTCTTCACATAAGCTTGCTGTATTCAGTCAGCCTCTCACCAGTCATTCTTGATTTTGCTTCATAACCAACTCATCATACACAGCACTGCTTTCCATTAATCGTCAGAAAAAGCCTTTTGCCAACATTACTTCCTTTGCTAAAAAGCATTAAAAGCTTCTTCATGGCCTGAAGATCAAAAACCCTGAGTGAGGGATGACTATTTTAAATTATCACTACAGTTCCCTATTCATTTCTTTTCTTCTCTGAACTCCTCAACCTTATTATCTTTACACAGTTAATCACTTGATTATGCATGATACTGTTCTTTGTTTCAACTTGTATGAGAAAGTATGGCTTTTTAAATTGAGGGATGTATTAGTCTGTTTTCACTCTGCTATAAAGAAATATCTGAGACTGGATCATTTATAAAGGCAAAAGGTTTAACTGACTCACTTTTCCGTATGGCTTGTGGAGGCCTCAGGAAACTTAAAATCATGGTAGAAAGGGAAGCAGGCACCTTCACAAGGCGGCAGGAAAGAGAGATGAGAGTGCAGGAAAAACTGCCACTTTTAAAACCATCAGATCTCATGAGAATTCACTAGTATCACGAGAACAGCATGAGGAAAACCACCCACATGACCCGGTCACCTCCTTCCCTCAACACATGGGGATTACATGTCCCTCCCTACACAGGTGGGGATTACAGTTTGAGATGAGATTTGGTGGGGACACAGAACCAACACATATCAAAGGATATCAGTCATATTTTTAAAAATAATTCGTAGAGTTCAAATAGTGAAGTGAATTGAGTCATATTGAGTGCATATTATCAAGATTTTTAAAAAATTACAGTTT
Source organism: Theropithecus gelada (assembly GCF_003255815.1). Classification (NCBI taxonomy): domain Eukaryota; kingdom Metazoa; phylum Chordata; class Mammalia; order Primates; family Cercopithecidae; genus Theropithecus; species Theropithecus gelada. Next base: position 105,406,166 of record NC_037671.1, on the reverse strand, counting down.
ATTTTCATACTTGTCACAAACACTCAAATATATTATTGGAGTACTATTTCAAAATACTATGTATTCAGTGAATACATAAGCATAGAACTAGGAAAGGCAGCTCACATGCTTATATGTTTATTTTTTCTATTTATTTTTATTTATTTATGTTTTCTTTTTGTATTGTGCTTTAAGTTCTGGGATGCGTGTGCAGAATGTACAGGTTTGTTACATAGATACACACGTGCCATGGTGGTTTGCTGGACCCATCAGCCCATCATCTACATTAGGTATTTCTCCTAATGCTATCCCTCCCGTGGCCCCCTACTCCCCGACAGGCCCTGGTGTGTGATGTTCCCCTCCCTGTGTCCATATGTTTCATTGTTCAACTCCCAGTTATGAGTGAGAACACGAGGTGTTTGGTTTTCTGTTCCTGTGTTAGTTTGCTGAGAATGATAGTTTCCCACTTTATCCATGTCTATTTCTTTTTAAACCAAATCTCTAACAGTTGTGTCAAAGATGTTGAGGTATATTTCTGTCATTAAAAGACAAAAACAAAAACTTGTCTCTAATGCCTAAGTGTTTGAAATCATATTCTTATAGAATATGAGGCAGCCTGGGCAGCATAGTGAGACCCCCCCCCCCCCTCCCCCCCGAACAGAAAATAAAAAAATTAGCTGAGCATGGTGACTCACACATACAGTCCTGGCTACTCTGGAGGCTTAGGTGGAGAATTGCAACTTGGGGGTTGCGCCACTGCAGTTCAGCCTGGGTGACAGAGTGAAACCTTGTCTCAAAAAACAAACTCTCTCTCTCTCTCTCTCTCTCTCTCTCTCTCTATATATATATATATATATGACATTTCTCTGTTCTTGTTAAGTTTTAATGATTTTTCGTCTCAGAAAGCTTAAAATTTACCATCTTAAAGTGAAATAGCAGTTAAGAGGGAGAGAAGAGGTAAAAATGCTTTTATTCTCTTTAACGTTTATTTATTTACTCTGTGGTTGGCACAGTTGCTCATTTATTTCCACAACAAACTCAAGAGATATGGAATGTCCCAAATTAGCAGATAAAGGAAACTGGGTACAAGATCATAGATCTTGCAAACAGTAGTGCTCTTCATAGACATTGGCTGATTTCAGAGCCTCTGTACTCTGTCATGATAAAGCCTCCATCATCACTAAGGACATTTAGTAAATGAAACAATTTTAAAAGTGAGTAAAACAATGAGATTATTAGCAGTAAATTATGGTGTAGTGCTCCTAACAGTTTTTGTCAGATGAAATGGCTGCATCTGCTCTTTTGGAAACTGTGAAACCTATCGAAAAGTTGAAATAATGAAAGTACTAAAATCATACACCCTCTACCTAAATTCAGCATTAGTTAATATTTTTTTATTTTTGCTTTGTCTTCACACACACACACACACACACACACCCCACAACTCACTCTCTCTCTCACTTGAACATGAATTTCTTTAAAATAAGGATTGTCCTTATTATACCTATGAAATTTGACATTAACTCAATAATATTATCAGTTGTCCATTCTGTATTTCCCCATTTATCCCAAAACTGTGTTTTATAGTTGGATTTCTAAAAAATGTCCTTCTTCAATTCAGTATTCAGCCAGGGTTTCTGTTTTGTCTTTGCTTTGTTAGTCTCTTTTAGAGATACTGAGAAGAAATGCTTTCATTGGTATCTTTTTGTGTTGTTTGCTTTTTAATCCCTTGAAGTTTTTGAAGGGTCCCAATCAGTTATCTTTAGAACGTCCCACCCAACTTTGAATTTGTCTGCTTGTTTCCTCAGAATTAGATTTACCGGAATTTATCATGTTAAACATTTTTCACAGTGATACCACACATCTGTGATGTTGTATAATTCTGCTAACACCGTATCAAAAGACACCTAATGCCAACATAAAGTTTATGATATATAAATTTGTAATTGGCAGTAACAAAGACTTAATTGCTTGACTTATTTTTTCATTTTTCAAATAGACAACGACTGAAAGACCTTTCATTCAGAAGCTGTTTCGTCCTGTGGCTGCAGATGGACAGTTGCACACACTAGGAGATCTCCTCAAAGAAGTTTGTCCTTCTGCTGTTGATCCTGAAGGTAATACAATGAGCAACATTAAAACATTTCTTTCATTTTCTGTTACTGAAGTAAAATAAGCATTCCACATTTATAAATAACAGGTTATTTCAGGAAGATATTTTCGTATCTTATGGTAAAAAGTCTTTTCAAACAGAAGCACTTAATATTTAATATATTATTTTGTAAATTATTGACTAACAAAACGAGGACTCGACTCTGGCAAAATAGAATACAGTTTTTAAATCACCCTCTTAGCACATCTCTGGTACTCTGGTTTTTAATTTATGGATTCAGTTCTGATAAATACTACTTTTAATCTTGCATTTTGTTTATTAACTTTAAAGAAGTCAGAAATGGTAAAAATAATTTTCTTATTTTTGATATTTGAAAGTTGGTAATACTGAATAATTGATGAGTATTTTATTTGAATTTTCTGCTACTTTCTGCTTTTTCTTTTCTAGTTAACCTTGTTCTTTTAGGCTTTGACAATCTACAGGTTCATTCAAAAACTTGATCTGTTTCATGGCCCTAATTTTGTAACTTAGGTTAAGGGTGTTTTCCTGCACACAAGGGACAAATTTTAAAATTGCTGAAATCTGTTTTTCTTTATTACAACATACAGAACACCAAGAAAATGCAGAAAACAATAAAACAGTGCCCATAATCCATTAACTGATAGAGACCACTGTTGACAGACAGACAGACAGACACACACACACACACACACTCTTGAATACATGAGATATACATATGTATTTAATACAGTTGGCCCTTCATATCCATGAGCTCCACATCATGCCCACAGCAGATAAAAAATATTTGGGAGAGAAAATGGATGATTATGTCTGTACTGAAGATAAACAGACTTTTTTTTTTCTTGTTATTGTTCCCTAAACAATACAGTACAAGTATTTATATCGATTTAGATTGCGTTAAATATTACAAGTAATCTAGAGATGAATGATTTAAAGCATACATGTGCGTAGGTTATATGCAAATATTATGCCATTCTGTGTAAGGGACTTGAGCATCAGTAGATTTTGGTATCCTCAGCGATCCTTGAACCAATCCTTCATGAATACCAAATGACCACATTGTGTGTGTGTGTGTGTGTGTGTGTGTGTGTGTGTGTAAAATGTCCTGCTGCTCTTGAATCCCAGCCCTATTAATGCTTACTAAACTGTAGGGGAAATTTTCAGTGGCATATTACTATATTGACATAAAAATTGCATAGAGTTATATTTATTATATAACAGAATTTTTTTAAAAAACTTTAAATCCATGAAGGAAAGAGGTAATGCATTAGTATATATGAAGGTAATACTTTAACAGATAATGCTTCTTATGAATGTATTCTGAATTGGAGGAATGCAGTATTACTTGCATGACATATACCACACAGTTCATGAAGAATGATGCATCTAAGGAAATAGTTTGCCTAAGTAGTAGAATTAGAAACAGTGGGTTTGGGGGTAATGTTGTAGTATTCCAGCCTAAATGACTAAGCAAAGAATATGGAGCCCAAAATATGTGTCATTCAGCCTGAGAATGTTGCGATTTTCCTTAGTCAAGTATGCTTGCTTGCCTATACTAGCATTCCTACATGTATATAACGCTTTAAAAATGAACAGAGATTCAATAGGAAGGGGAAGGGCATCTAAAATAATACACCAATACCAGAAGGGATTGAAGGAAGAGACCACTGACTACTACCCAAAATTATTAAAACTGAACAGGGTTTAAGAGGTTATAAATACATTTTATAAAGTCTTCCTTGAACTTTACTAGCCTTTATAGTAAGGTTTCTGATGATGTCTTACACACATCCATGTATCTCTAGTGCTGGGGTAAATGTTTGCTAAACAATCCAGTTACTGAATTCTTTCTATCATTACCACGAAACATATTATTTACGATCATTAAATCATGGAGCAGTTAACATTAAGTTGATTATAATACTATCTTAGAATTCAAATCCATCTTTTCTACTGTGTAATTTTAGCTTTCAATAAGAGTTTTAGTTAAATAATTTTTTTATAATTTAATGATTTTTTAGTAAATTTATAGAGTTGTGCAACCATCACCACAATTTGGTTTTTGGAACATTTCCATCTCCTTGTACTTCCTAGTAGCTAATCTCTGCTCCACTGCCAGCTATAAACAACCACTGGCCTGCTTTCTACCTCTATAATTTGCCTATTTGGATATTTCACATATATTGAGTCATACAACATAGAGTCTTTTGCAACTGTGTTTTTCCACTTAACATTATGTATTTGAGTTGCATCCATATTGAAGCAAGTGTCCATAGTTTGTTCCTTTTTATTGGTGACTAATACTCCATTGGGTAGATACATCACATTTTGGTTCTCCCTGTACCAGCTGATGGGTGTTTGGACTGTTTCCAGCTTTTCACCTTTATAAACAGAGCTGCTAGGAACATTCAAATATAGGTCTTTCTGTGGACGTTTGTTTTCATTTTTCTTGGGTAGCTTCCTAGGAGTGGAGTGACAAGGTCATATAGCAAGTTTATTTTTTATTTTAAAAGAAACTGCTAACCTTTTCCAAAGTGACTGTACCATTTTACAGTCTTACCAGCAGTGTGTAAGAATTCCAGTTTCTCCACATTCTCACTCACATATATTACCATCCTAGTGGTATCTCATGATGATTTTAATTCTCATTTTTCTAATTACTAATGGTATTGAACACGTTTTCATGTGCTTATTATAATTTGTAGATCTCTTTGATGAAGTGTCTATTCAAATCCTTTTCTTGTTTTCTTCATGGATTATTTCCTTATTACTGAGTTTTGAGCATTATTTATATATTCTGGATACAAGTTCTTTATCAGACATACAATTTGCAGATATTTTCTCCTACTCTGTGACTTGCCTTCATTTTCTTTCTCTCTTTCTCTCTCTTTTTTTTTCCCCCAGACAGGGTCTCGCTCTGTCGCTCAGGCTGGAGCGCAGTGGTATGATCTTGGCTAACTGCAACCTCCACCTCCGAGTTCAAGTGATTCTTGTGACTCAGCCTCCCTAGTAGCTGGGATTACAGGTGCCTGCCACAATGCCCGGCTAATTTTTGTATTTTTGGTAGAGACAGGGTTTCACTAGGTTGGCCAGACTGGTCTCGAACTCCTGACCACAGGGGGTTCAACCGCCTCAGCCTCCCAAAGTGCTGGGATTACAAGCGTGAGCCACCACACCCAACCTTGTTTTCATTTTCTTTTGAAGGATAAAAACATTTAATTTTGGTGAATTCCTGTCACTTTTTTTTTAATGGATTGTGTTCAGTTAAATAATTAAAACTTTTTTTCTTATAGACAATACATTTACATATTTTAAACATCAAAGCATATATAAAGGAATTAGTAAAAAGTCTCTTTCCTAACTGCTGCTCACCAAACTCTAACCTAGTTCCCTTTTCTAGAGACAACCAGTGTTGCCATTTTCCTGTATATCTTTAGAGACAATTAAGTAAACTTTTTATTTTTGAACTCAAGCTACATAAATTTTGACTAAGTAACTCATAACTTCTGAGAAATTCCCAGAAATTCAAGAATAAGCTTACTTTTTTAGTTCATTTTCTCTGTGTTATAAGGTGGTTTGTTTTTGATCTATTTAATGTCTATTTTTCTGTGTTTTTGAGGATTTTGGAATATAGATGAGTTATCTTCATTTGAAGTGTAATTAAAAAGTTAATAGTTTTTATTGCTGATAGAGATACACCCCATAAACCTCTTTCCTGTCCATGGCAACGTTGGCTTTCAGTTACTCAGTTCTCTGTATTGTGTTTTTTCCCTTTCTAAGTACTTTGTAATAGTACTTTAAAGAACATTAAAAAAACTAGATGCTGTCTTAGTCTGTTTGTGTTGCTATAAAGAAATACCTGAGGCTGGGTAATTTATAAAGAAAAAAGGTTTATTTAACTCACAGCTCTGCTGCCTGGATATTGGGTATCTCATGAGATCCTCAGGCTGCTTCTACTTACTCATGGTGGAAGCTGAAGGGAAATGTGTGCGGTGGTCACATGGTGAGAGAGGAAGCCAGAGAGAGCAGGGTGGTGCCAGGCTCTTTATAATAACCAGCTCTTGTGGGAACTAAGACAGTGAGAACTCACTTACTCCTCCACACCCAGGGAGGGCATTAATCTATTCATGAGGTATCCACCCCCCGCCCCCAACCCAAGTACTCCCTCCCATTAGGCCCCATTTCCAACTTTGGGGATAAAATTTCAACCTGGGGTTTGGCGGGGACAAGCAACAAAACTATAACAAATGCTTTTGTCAATTAGGAGTAAATGAAATTTAAGCCAGAGTTTAATATTCAAATAACTACCTTTTAAAAAACAAGAGGTGGGGTCTCACTGTGTTGCCCAGGCTGGTCTTACATTTCTCACTCAAGTGATACTACCACTTTAGCTTCAGAAAGTACTCGGATTGTAGGCATGAGCTACTGCACCCAGCCTCAAGTGACTACCTTATTGCACTTTTCCTAGATGTTTTTTTGACAATCTACTTTTTAAAATATGTCATTTTAAATTTACTTTTTTATAGCATCCTTGACTATAGAATGAGAACACCCCAATGAAACCCAAAACCTTGGCAGGAATATGTTCTATAATGATCTGTCCCCTAACAGCAGCACAATTGTCACAGACACCAAATGATCCATATTTGCTAGTCCCAAGTTTATATAAGGTGGTCTCCCTTGATACATTTGTGTTTTATCTGTAAAAATTAAAGTTAACAGTTGTTTTGTAATCCAGGAAAGAGGGCTTACTTGAAATTTTTTATTGTTTATTTTGTTAATGACAAATTTTTTAGTTCAATTCATTTTTATTTCATGGTTGCCAATTTCTAGTTCGTGGATATGGTTAAGGAGTAAGGAGTGCCTAGAGTAGGAAGAAATTAGTTGGGTGTTAATACTGTATTTTACATCTTTAAAGAATTGTATAACTAGAATTTTCGAGTTACCTTTTTTTTTTTTTTTGGAGACAGATTCTCACTCCGTTGCCCAGGCTGGAATGCAGTGATGCCATCTCAGCTTACTGCAACCCCTCCCTCCCAGGTTCAAGCAATCTTGTGCTTCAGTCACGCAAGTAGCTGGGATTACAGGCATGTGCCACCATGCCTGGCTAATTTTTATATATTTGGCAGAGACAGGGTTTCACCATGTTGGCCAGGCTGGTCTTGAACTCTTGGCCTCAAGTGATTCACCCGCCTTGCCCTCCCAAAGTTTACTCTCTTAATTTTTTGCATGATTTTGCCAAAGGTGTCTTAACCACTTAATTGCAGAACTAGGTTTAGAACACAGGTCTCCATCTCCTGGTGGTCTGTTGGTTTTTCCTCTTTACTATGCTGCCGTTTGTTTTTTTCTTTCTTTCTTTTTAACTTTTTGATTTAGTTTCAAATAACATTCTGAAATACTTGCTTTTTCCTAACTATTTTACTTTCACAGATCTTTATTCTTCAGTTTGTGTTTAGTATCTAATCTGCCTACATGCTCTTCTCTTAATAATATTTCTGATACGATCTTAGAAACCTGAGTGTCTACTGTTTTTATTTTGTTTGCTTTGTTGTTTTAGTGTACCTATATATAATCCTGACCACTCTTGTTGAATTTTTTAAATGGTGATTATGAACACCAGGCATGTAAATGAAAAGCAGTCAGGTGCTTTGAACTGACACACACTTTCAGAATACACCTTTATTCTGGTCTTAGACCCAGGTTACAAGACAAGATTAACGTGACCCTACACAAGGAAGGCACACAAATTTGTGAAGCTGTTCTTTTAAAAGAGACAAAGAGAGTCTTTGTTCTCTTAAATTTCTAGGCTGCTCTACGTGTACATCCTTTTCTGGGGGATACACAGTGTGACTTCCCCTGTGGGTTTTTTTTTTTTTTTTTTTTTTTTTGAAGAGTGGAGCAGTGAGGCAACACAGCCACACAACCTTATCCACAAACCTTCCTTTTAGGTGATTTCAGGTGCTGTAGGTGAGTAGATTGTGTGACAGACTTCTCCCCACGCAAACTGTCAAATGCTTCTCTTGACTGCGGAACACACACTTCATTGAAATGACATAGATAGTGCCTATTCTTTTCAGGTATTTTTGATGGTATCTTTCATTGCAGGAGGAAGCCACATCTCTAACACCAGTATCTTTTCTTTAGAAAAACTTTTATCTTTGCCTCTTCTTTTTATTACGTATTTAAAAAAAATTGTCATTTAAAAATCTGTGTAGAGTATCCAAAACATCGAGTCACTATTTCAGTAAAAACCCATTTGCTTCCTGGTTCAGTTCACCTGTAGTATTGTCAGACGTGTCAGACATGAAGTATTTTGACACACCTGCACTCAACTTAAGTTGAAAGCGAAAGACTTTAAGATTGGGTGTGTATGGATAAGAACTTGCTGTCATCACAGATGAAAAGAGAAAGTACTTCATAAAAGTTATGTGGCACCATTGTCTTCTGCTCCCTCCAAGTGATTCAGTGATGAAATACTTTTGTCTGATTTCATCATATGAAAGTCGAATGTACTAGTATTTATGAATACGTGCTTTAGGTCGTTGTTCTTGTGGAGTAACTAATGATGAGCTGCTGCTTGTGGAGTAACTAATGATGAGCTCTTTTGTGTGTTCCTTTCTTTTTTTGTAAGTGGCTAAGGGAATTAGTCAAGTTGGCGGTAACAGGAAATGACCAAAGGTGAGCTCAGGTAAATTGTTTTTGTGGTTTCAGCTGTAGTTAAAATGACTCAGAGATCTAAGCTTCTGTACCAGACCTGAAGTGAAATATTTTTTTCTTTGTTCGTTAAAAATAACGTATCAAGAACATTTATTTTTTACCTTGGAGAATATAAAACACCTATAAGCTTTACCCACTTATACTTCATTTCCCAGTCTTCTAATGTAATGTCCAGCAATGTGGTAAGCTCGGCGGGTGGATCACCTGAGGTCAGGAGTTAGAGACTAGCCTGACCAACATGATGAAACCCCGTCTCTCCTAAAAGTACAAAATTAGCCGAGTGTGGTGGTGCATGCCTGTAATCCCAGCTACTCGGGAGGCTGAGGCAGGAGAATTGGTTGAACCCAGGAAGCGGAGGTTGCAATGACCTGGAACGCGCCATTGCACTCTAGCCTGGGCACCAAGAGTGAAACTCCATCTCAGAAAAAAGGAAAGAAAAGATGGTATTCACATTTTTTCTGCTTTGCTCTATATGATTAGATTATGTTAATAAAGTGAATTAGCTGACAAGATAAAATTTTTTCAGACATAAAGCAATTAGAAAAAACATATAACTCTCATGCTGACCATATAAGGCAGATACTTTAAGTATTTGGACAAAATTGAAGCTGGTTAATATCTTGTGATTTGAGATAATATTTGAGCAGTAATCACATTTGTCAGTGTGATGGCACTGCCCCCAGAAGAATAGGCACTTCAGTTTGCAAACTCATGCCACAGGAATAAAAAAATTCCAATCCCCAAACCTCATCAGATTGCAGGATTTACAGTTTCAGTAATTCTTTAGATACTCATTTACAATTTGAATTAGAAGGAATTAGTATCTCTATACCTTCACATTGTTTGGTTTGGGCAATCATTTAGAGTTTTTTTAATGAATATTCAGTTTTCTTATTTTATAAAATAATGAGGCTTCCCGCTACCATCTTATTGGATGCGTACGGAGTTTAAATGAACTAGAAATTTTTTGAAGTGAGTCTTCATTGTCTTTTTTATTTTTTGAGACTTTATATTTGAATCTTTTTTGTTTCTTAGAGTTTTGTTAGCATTTTTCACAAGTAAAAGAACTGTACTCATAAGAAATTTACAAAGGAAAGTGATAAAGAAGCAATTTTGTTTTTCTTTTTGTTGTTTGTTAATTCCACTATGCAAAGACAAGTAGGCGATGTTCAGTCTACACATAGAAGTTATAAATGTATAATGCTCTAAATGTAAATCAATATTGTAACTGCTTATAAAAATAAAATAACTCAAGTTATGGCAAGAGACATTGATTTCTACTTTCTTAGAAGTTAACTTCTGGACATGATTAGAAGTGCCGGAAGTGTGTCTCTGGTATGGAAGAAATAAGCTTATTTTACTAAGGCATCTTCATAGTCACTGCATTTCCTGCAGCCAGATTGACTATGATCATATACTTGGTAAAATATTTTAAACCTCTTTAAGGCAAGAGGTCCAAAACTAGACTGTAATAGATAGTTGCTGGTAGTTTCACATTGAAGAAAACCATAAAGAGCAAATTGTACATATATTTGGTGTTTAATCTCTTCACAAGTGACCATGGAAAGTCCATTTGTAACTTTGTGGAGATACTGTAAGCCTGACATATGGGATGGGGTCACTTGGCTATAATGGGAGCCTCTCCTTTCAGTCTTAGCCTAGCACTCTCTGCTTTTATTCCTTATTGTGTACATATTTTATGGAAGAAATGGTACAGTGTCATTCACGGTGGGAATTCTAAAAGTTCTTCAAATGTAGCCCTCATAAGCATGTTTAAATAATCTGTTAGGCTCAGTTTAAATTTACTAATTACAATATATTTTCTTAATTTATCATTATACTATTCTAAGATTAAATGAATCAAATTATTTGCTTTGATTGCTTTCCTCTCCCTCCATCTCTTCGTGTTGTCTTAGCACATGGGCAACATTGACTCATTCTGGTGATAAAGAATCTCTTAATTCACTAAGTCCATTGACATATGTTTTTTCTAAAATCAAAGAAATAGTGCTGATTGTTCTCCACTACTGGAAATGATGAGATTACTGGACCTGACAGAAGATGCTTCTGGTTTCTCCTTCTGAATTATTGTTATCTTAATCTCAAGAAGTTAAATGAATTAACTTGACTGTCCCCAAAATGAGAAACATACTCTTGCATAATTATTTCATTTTTAGCACTAGAAAGCAAAATTCTCTTACCAAAATAATGGTATATGCAGACAATTAAAAACAAGTCATCTTTTCATTGAAACAGGTACTGTGGGGCTTCATTCTGACCATATGTAAACAGTACAATTAGTGTCTATATTTTAAATAAAGCAATTAAGTTGAGCTATTCTGTAGTTCATACTTGACAAATATTAATGGACCCTATTACACCCAACTAGAGTTACTGGGTCATTTTATGAAAGCAGATGAAATAATATTGTTTTCAAAGTTTATTTATTTATTAATGAACAAGGTTTAATTTTTAACTTTTACCACATTTTTATCTTATTGTCAGGAAGCCTTGAATCAGTTTTAAAATGGTCTTACAATCACTTAATTTAATACACTTTGCTTTCTATAATTACAGCTAATCATATGGGATTTTTTATATAATTTAAATTTTAGTTTATGTCCTCCTTACTAAGAAATACAAGGATTATAAGTAAAAGTCAATGAAATAATTAATATGGGCACGTTTTTAAATTGTTTAAAATGTTAAGAGTCAAAGCTCTGAAAATATTTTGGACAGAAATAATAAAGATATAAATTGTATGCAAGGAAAGAGATATTTGGTATACCTGGTATTTGGTATATACGGGGATATTGCATGTTCATTAAGACCTGTCCTGCTAAGTGAGTATGGATCCGGAAGAAGTTAATGTAAGTATTTTTAAATGGGTTTGTATTTTTCTGATAAACAGCACTCTCCTTCTGTTTGTGATCATAGGATAAAAGCCCTGTAAGCTTGTATATGTTCATTTTTACTGCTACATCATGTAGTGTGCTCTTAAGATTGAGATCTCATTCCCCAGGAAGCATTTCTGTCCAAGATTAATTGCCCTTTTAAAATCAGCGTTTGATGTATTTCTTTGGCTATATCCTGACTTGGTTTAACCCTCTTTGACCTGACCTCGCTGACTATTACCTCCGTGGCTGAGACAAAATCCTTCAGCATGATGTATGCACTTCACATTTCAGCCTGTGGTTTTTCATGTCGATGGATTCAATTAGTTGGTGTTTTACTAATGAACATATCAGAGGTTAAAGAATTTGTCAGACAGAACAAAATTGTTCAGGCTAGTGGCAATCAGAAAGCTCATCTCTCTATTTTTTAAAACTTTTTCAGCAGTGTTAAGTATTTTTCAGAAATTTTACCTTCAGTATCACACTTTCCAAGATTCGTTTTCTGCTGAATTATAAAATATAAATAGGAAGCCACAAAGCTGAACACAATGATTATACCATTTGATCTTAGAATTCTCCATATTTATAAGTATGAGCTTTTAAGAAATTAATTAAACTGAAATTTTCTTGTTAAAAACATGTATGAATTTCCCTTAAAGATACATCATCCATTTCTTTAAGTCTCCTTTAAATATGAATGGTAAGAAGGAAACTCAAGCACCTCACTAGAATCTCAAGTCACCTGTTTTTAAAGACATTTATAGATCATATTCCTTGTTGAAACTGGCTTAGTTAAATAAGACCTAAAACCCAGATTGGGATGAGAAAGATAGCAGCCATTAGTAATAGAAATCTTTAGAACTCAAATTTATCACATAGTGCGCATTCTCAAATGATATACTTAAAATGTATAACATAAAGATTTTGAAAGGTTTTTGTTTACCTGAATGTTTTCATCTTTTTTTAAAAAATAACCTTACCTAAAGTCTATTAAATGATATATCTATAGTGCAGTAGGGCTCATTTGACTTACAGGTGGTGTGCTCCTCTTGAATATATGTGTTGAGAGCACTATTAAATAAATGTGAAGGTTTATAGTACTTAAGAATATTTCTTAATGTCTTTTAATTTGCATAATCATCGAGTCTGGGTTTTTGTTGTCTTTTAAAAAATACATTTATTAAAATCATGCCATACTGCATAAAAATGGAACTGAATAATTCAGGAGGTATTACCATGAGGCCAAATTCTTATAGCCCTTTGTATGCCAATCACATAAGTGAATCCATGGTTTTTATATATCTTTTGATTATCTAGTACTAAAAAAAATGAACTTATTCTTATAACTTGTGTGTAGGAAGAGAATTAAAATCACTCTACTTTTTGTTACTAAATCATGACCTTTTTAAAACTGATCTTCTCTCCTCACATACTTTATCAGTTATATTTTTGACATCATTATTTTTTATTAGAGAGTGAGCAGGAGAGAGGGGTGGAGAAGAGTCACTCATGTTATTGAATACCTGTGTCCAAGTCCTGTGCTAGGGTCGCTGCTGAGTGCTTTGCTTGGATATCCCATTTAATCCTTCGTGTAACTGGAGATGAGAATTCTCTGTTCACACTGTAAGATGAGGAAATAGACACTCAGAAGTTTAAGTGAATTCCTTGAGAATTCAAAACTAATAAATTATGATGGCTTGCACTCTGAAAGAAATATTTTGCTGTTTAGGCATAAAAGACCTAGATACTAGAACTGTGAGACATGTTAGTGATCCTCTACTCTGGACCAGTTTGCAAACTGACTCACAGAGTTAAATGAGAAGCTATCATGGGTTATAAATCAGCAAGCAGAATTTAGGAGATGGTCTCAATCCCACATTAGCAAAAACTGCCATATCTTTACCTATGTTATATATTGGGTTTCTACATAAAATTTTGTTTGCAGAAAAATTCTACACTGGTATGATCATAAGATTCATTCTAGGGAACATTTTTAAAAAAGACTTTACCCCAGAAATTGATTCAGAAAGTCTGGAGAGGAGCTCAGCTCAATATATATATACACACACACACATATATATATATATAAAATTTTAATTTCCCGCATGATTCTGATGGTCAGCTAGATTTTCAAACCATACATCTATACAGGCATTTTCATTTTATATATAAAGAAACAGCTTCAGAGTGATGTGAGACCTGGTCAGAGCCCTTCATTGCCAGAATTGGAATTCAAGTTGCCTAACCCCCAATTTGTCTTTCATTACTACCTTGCTAACTAGTGGTGCATAATTGGCCCTCTCTCCTTTATGTCTCATTTATATTATTGTATATGGATAGCATTCATTGTATACATGTCTATATGTAGGCATCATTTTTTAGTATATACATAAGAAGTTAACTTTGTGATTTCTATTAATGACTTGTGTAGTTAATGTGATTTTTCTTTTTTCTTCTTCGTTTTTTCTATATGTAATTCTTACCATTCTACTCATATAACCAAAATCTACCTGAATATATTTTTTCTAAAATGTAACATTTTTTTAAATGTTCACTTTTAAGTAGATGCTGGTTTTATAAAGTGCTATGTGGACATTCTACAAAATAATGAGATGTACTCTTCAAAATTGTAAAAGTTAAGAAATGTAGAAAAGGCTAAAAAACGGTTGCAGATTAAAAGAGAATAGAGAAACATGAAAATTAAATGCAATATGTGCATCCTTGACATGACCTGAATGTGTCCCCCAGAATTCACATGTTAGAAGCTTAATCCCCAATGCAGCAGTGTTGGGAGGTGAGGTCTTTTAGGGGGTGTTATGCTGGTATGAAAAGGGTTTGCAAGAGTGGGTTCACTGTCTCTTGTGCTTCCACGTTCTTCCATATGAGAACACAGCAAGAAGCTCATACCAGGTGCCAGCACTTTGATCTTGGATTTCCCAGCCTCCAGAACTGTGAGAAATAAATGTTTGTCCTTTATAAATTATCCAATTATAGCATCACAAACAGACTAAGACAGTCCTGGACTGAATCCTAGATTGAAGAAAAATACATTATTGGGATAGTTGATAAATTTGAATATGGACTACATGAATATATTATTTCATATATCATGATATATCAATATTATTTTTTATTGTGATAACTATACTGTAGTTATGTAAAAGAATATCTTATATTAGAAAGGGTACACTGTAAGTTTGAAATCATAACAAAAATTACTCTCCAAAAAGTGCCCTGTATAAAAGAAGTTCATGTAGAACTAGTTCACTTGATTACTGTCTCATATGTTTGCCTACCTTAAAGCTTCAAGCCAGCTTCTTTTAAAAACCTGAGTGGGAGAGGCGTACAGTAACGTTTTTCTCCTGAGTCATTTTCTTTGTAGTGACATTTCTCATTCTAAGTCTAGATTCCCATTTTGAAACACAAAGACATGTTTACCAAAAATATTGTTTACTTTAGCAGTATCAAGTGTTTCCTTTGTACTGTAAGAAAAAAAGAGACCTACTGATTTTTTTTTTTTTTTTTTTTACTGTTTTATTTTATTATTAATTTTTGTTTTTACACAGGGTCTCACTTGTTACCCATGCTGGAGTGCAGTGGTGCCATCACGACTCACTGTAGCCTCGACCTCCTGGGCTCAGGCATTCCTCCACCTCAGTCTCCCAAGTAGCTAGGACTACAGGCGTGCACCACCATGCCCAGCTAAGCTAATCTTTGTTTGGTTAAGTTTTTTTATTTTTTGTAGAGATGGGATCTATTGCCCAGGCTGGTTCTCGAACGCCTGGGCTCAAGCAGTCCTCCCACCTTGACCTCCCCAAGTGCTGGGATTACAGATGTGAGCCACCACACCTGGCCTGTTTTCTTTTATTGGTTTTGATATTGCTAAAATATTCCTCATGCTTTGTTGTTATGTATGGTACCATGAATTAATGATAGCATGTACATTTGACTTATCTGGAAACATTTTTGACTTTGTTGTTTTAATAACCAAAGCAGTCTTTACAGGTAGAGTTATTCTACGTGGTGGGGCTAGCTATCAGAAAGCATTCCAAAAAGATTAATTTTGACAGTGTAATTCTACCAGCAAAAACATTATCCCAGCAGTGAGAATATTTATTAACTAATTATGGTATATGTCAGGTACTGTACTAGGCACTGGGGACAGAGTAACAAATAAGAGAGAAATTTCGATTTGAAGTTTCAAGGGAACTGCTGTCCTAAAAATCCCTCTGTTTAAAATTTTGTTATTGAGGCAAGTCAGAAAATAAACAAAATACATAAATGCAGGTGAAATATTTGGACATATGTAGTCCGTGACAAAATAATATGTTTAAAACCTTAAACTGTTCTGTTGAGGGATATGACAGTCTTAGATTCTTTCCTTAGTTACTTAAATTTAGTTAATGACACTTTAAAGTGGCCCCAGCTTCTAAACCAGAGAATCAATGCTACCTATTCAGGGTTTGGGTAAGGGGATTTATTAGGCTTGTTACAGTGTTTGAATAGTGCTTATGTCCTCCAGCTTCTGTTGTACAACTCATAAACTCTAACAATCCTTTTGTTGTAACGTGGTTGGTCTTTTGCCTTTCAGATATACTGTGCATCATCAGTGGATTGTATACCATATTGTATTTGCTCCCACATTTAAATATTGCTTTAGACATAGTATTTTTTGATATTGAGTTGTGACTTGTTTCTTCTGCTCTTTCATAGTATACAAAGGTGACTCTGGCTTAAGGAAAAACTTTAGAGATAAGGAACTTTTACTCTTACACCACTATTCTTTCATTTTTTGACTCAGTGCTAAGTAGGAGGAAGATTCTGAGAATATTAAAATATTTCAAAGAAATATACGAATGTGAAGAGAATTATACCGGAAATGTTTTCAAATATTCTAAGAAAGATTTAATACAGTAAAGCTGTAGCAAACTAGAACTTACAAGCAATGAATCATTCCAGATAGCTGAGGGTTTCTCCATTTGAATACCAATGTTTAAAAAATCTTCCCAAAGTACTAATACTGTGCTTTCTATAGTATTCTGTATATAACTTAATATTTTATTATGAAAACAAATCATTGCATTAACACTGTGATCACAACTGTGTAAAAAATTATGTATAGTTGCAACAAAGAAAAAATAAGGAAAGCATTTTTTTAGGTTAGTAGTATTACGAAGTGATACCTTTTTTCAAAATTGTTTTAAGCTATGGCGCAGTGATTTGGGAGTTTGTTTGGAATATTTTATTTGGTTATCTTTGGAATTGTTAGTATGTTAAGTTTTTATTTTTCACATTCTTTTATCAACTCTGTAGTGTTTTGTGTCCTCTGTTGACTGTCACTTCCCGGGACTGTGCTGCCTCTAACAGGAAGTCTAAATATTTCTTTAAAAGGGTCTCTTGTTTCAGGTGCCAGCCAAGTCATTATCACCATACATCATCAGCTCATTTTGCCCAGACATTAGAGCACTTAGAGATTCAAAAGTCATTTGGAACAGAGCAGAAAGGAAAACGGAGGGTATTTCTCCTTTATAGAGTTTGTGATTCCCCATTTCCTTGTTGTCTTCTGTCACCAGGAAGCTGAGCAGTTAAGACATTGTATTTTGAAGAGATGGTAAAGGAGAAAAACCCAAAATTGTGCTAGAGGAGTAACACAGAGTTTCTTGATGGTTCTATTTTTTTTTTTCTTTTTCATTAAAGGAGTTTGGCTTTGCTTTTTTTGTTTTTCTATGACAAAAAATATTTCTGTTTACTTTAAAAGTTGTCAGTACAACACACCAAAATCATGAAAAACACAAAATTAATCTTTAGTTTAATTTGGAATACAATTGAATTTCAAAGAAAGGTGTGAATTTCAGCCCCCTTTTAATTAGCAAGTGGATGTTAACAAAAATCAATCAGGCTTGGTAACTCTAAAACAGGAATCCCTGAGTCAGATTTGTAATCCCTTCTCATTAAAATTTTAACTGTTATTCAAATAGTATCTCTAAGATATTTTGATACATACTTGAAAGCTTTACTGAAAACAACTAAAGCTCACCTGTGTCTTATTAAACATCTCAAATACTGATCTGATTCTTGATTTCTAGTCACATTTCTATTTTACATTTTCAAAATACGTATGGACCTACTTCATATACTTGTCATTTTAAATAACCATACAGTACAGTTTTTAATGTATAACTAAAATAAATTTTGGTCATTGGTACAATGGGCTGTTTTTGCCACTATAGTTTCATTAACGTCAATCTTAAGTAAGCACAGTAATTAAGAAAGAAGTAATACTTTCACATACAGCAACAGAATTTTTATCAGAATATATTGTAACCCTCAGGTTTCTGTTTTGGGTGATACATACTGCAACATTTGAACTTTCTCCATGTCCACATTTCCTGTTCAGGGGACAGAACAGGTTTAAAATCCACTTAATGCACTCAGGATTCTCAAAAGGCAACAGATTATTTTTTCTTCAACTGTTCTGACTTTTATTGTTGTTGGATTTCTTTCTTGGAATAGATGGGGAAAAAAAGAATCAAGTGATGATTCATGGAATTGAGCCAATGTTGGAAACGCCTCTGCAGTGGCTGAGTGAACATCTGAGCTACCCGGATAATTTTCTTCATATTAGTATCATCCCGCAGCCAACAGATTGAAGGATCAACTGTTTGCCTGAATGGAATCATCCTTAAATGGAATTTATCAGAGCATGTCACCCTTTTGCTTCAATCAGGTTTGGTGGAGGCAACCTGACCAGAAACACTTTGCTGCTGCAAGCCAAACAGGAAAAAGATTCCATGTCAGATAAGGCCATTGGGCTGGTCTTACTTTGCATCACCTCTGCTTTCCTCCACTGCCATCATTAAACCTCAGCTGTGACATGAAAGACTTACCGGACCACTGCAAGTCTTCTGTAAAATATAATGAAGCTGAAACCTTTGGCCTAAGAAGAAAATGGAAATATGTGCCACTCGATTTGTATTTCTGATTAACAAATAAACAGGGGTATTTCCTAAGGTGACCATGGTTGAACTTTAGCTCATGAAAGTGGAAACATTGGTTTAATTTTCAAGAGAATTAAGAAAGTAAAAGAGAAATTCTGTTATCAATAACTTGCAAGTAATTTTTTGTAAAAGATTGAATTACAGTAAACCCATCTTTCCTTAACGAAAATTTCCTATGTTTACAGTCTGTCTATTGGTATGCAATCTTGTAACTTTGATAATGAACAGTGAGAGATTTTTAAATAAAGCCTCTAAATATGTTTTGT
Source organism: Theropithecus gelada (assembly GCF_003255815.1). Taxonomy (NCBI): domain Eukaryota; kingdom Metazoa; phylum Chordata; class Mammalia; order Primates; family Cercopithecidae; genus Theropithecus; species Theropithecus gelada. Next base: position 105,387,178 of record NC_037671.1, on the reverse strand, counting down.
CATTTAATAACATACAGTTTTGTCACTTTTCAAGTACTTTCTGACTCACATACACTAGATCACTTTTTACTCTGTGTTACCATTTTGACTGGTCGCCATTGGCATGGGGTGGATATAGGGCATAGGATCACTTGTCTCAGGATCTGTCATAGAATTTCTTGCTGCCAATTAAAAAACCTGTGTTCTTTACACACTACACTTATAAATGTTGTAACTGTTCATCTTTGCTGTTTTATCACTGTAAGCCTGTCAAACCATAGTATCCTAAAGCATCTGTATATAGTAATTGTGCATTTTTGGAAAAACCCATTCCTTCCAAGCTAGTGTTTTTCATTGGCTCCAGGTCTGTGCCAATGAAAAACTGTGGTCCCCTGGTAGTCAGTCTTTTGAAGTTTAAAGATTACCTGTCTCCTGACTGCAGTACCTTTTCTTTAATTTTTACCAAAAATATCCAGAGGTTACTGGAGTTCTTATTCAATATAAGGAAAGTTTGCTGCACTTTATTACCAAGCCTCTGGGATTTTACCAATCAAACATATTTGTGCATTACATTTCGTTTCTTGTGAGCTAGCTTGCTGTCCATATTGAATGTTGACCCATATGAATATGCTAAAAGACTTACAGTAGCAGACACGATCATGGTTTTAGATCCCATAATAAAAATGAATGTTTTTCTTATAAAAAATTATATGAATGCTGAAGCGAGATTCTACTATTGTTCATTGCTTCCTTTTCTTTTTCCTTTTGTGATTTTCACTGATTAATAGCACATTTCTAAACAAAATTGGATAAAGTTAGTCAAAGACCAGATATTCTGGAATGGAAATTGTAAAGCTTAATCAAAAAGAATAACCAGTACCGAATACAATCTCAGAAAATTAGAAGCAAGTAGAAAACAATTGGTTGATGTAAACGAAAGTGCCATTTTAGTAAAGGCAGGAAAAAAATAGCAATATTTGAGTTATGTAAGGATAAAAAATCCACTGACTTGTATTTTTGCACAAGAGGCTGGTCTGAATATGATTGTTCACATTAAGAGTGTTTATTCGTCGGTTCGGTTTGGGGATTTTCCCCCTTGATGTTTTGACAGATTGAAGTGAGCTTCAGTGAGCGAAAGGATCAGAATGCAGGGAACACTAACCTGTGATGAAGAAAGTGTGGTAAGAATGGAAAGCCAGAGTAGTTTTATACAGACAAGACCAGTATCAGGCCTTTGCAGTAGGCTTGAGCGACCTTCTGATCTAGATTTGAAAGTAAATAATTTTATCAAGCCATTGCCCATTTTTACTTCCTCATTCATTATTGTACCAGCATCATAACTTTATTACTCTAATCCCAGGTAAGTCAAGCCTACATAATGCCCCAGAGGAAGAGTAAAACCAGAAATTCATGCTGGCTTAAATAATCTATTTTTGTTTCTTTTTATTTGAATATTTAAATTTTATGGTTTATTAAAAAATTAAATAAATGTTGTGTCCGTCTTTATTTAAAACAAGTTACCTGTTGGTAAAATCATTAAAATTTCCTTAGTCACAAACTGTCATAAAAGTTTCTTGGAGAAATAGAAAGGATGGAGGGATATAGAAGAGAATATAAAAGAAAATTGGAGAAGAACCCCAATATCTTTATTTGACTAATAGTGAATAGTGACCTCCTAGGAAAATAGAAATATGTTTTTAAATATTGGCATTGTTAACTAGGAAGGAATAAGTTCAGATTAAATCCTTGTCCTTTATAAATGATGTTGATTTTCATTTGGATGACCTAAATTCTGATTATGGATAGAGTTGAATTGATAAGCACCAAGATTTTCTTACAGATTTAGGGACCCGAAGTAACTTGTTTGTAATTTAAGTTGACCTATCAGTCTTTATAGGATGATGAGGTGTAAACCGTATTCCAATCTGAGTGTGAGGTGAATTCATTTAGTGTACTAGTCTTGTTACATTTATCACTGGAAACAAGCTAGGAGTTGATCGTTTTCTGAGAAAACAATATATAAGCTTTGACATTGTGTGACTGTAGTTTTTAATGGTTATCCTTCTAGAGTATTTTTTTAATAGACTACTTGAGATAACCTTTTCTTCAGTTTTTAGAAATTTGGTTTATGTGTGCTGGGCGCGGTGGCTCACGCCTGTAATCCCAGCACTTTGGGAGGCCGAGGCAGGCGGATCACGAGGTCAGGAGATCGAGACCATCCTGGCCAACATGGTGAAACCCCGTCTCTACTGAAAATACAAAAATTAGCTGGGCGTGGTGGTGGGCGCCCGTAATCTCAGCTACTCGGGAGGCTGAGCCACGAGAATTGCTTGAACCCGGGAGACAGAGGTTACAGTGAGCCAAGATCCTGCCACTGCACTCCAGCTTGGTGACAGAGGAAGACTGTCTTTAAAAAAAAAAAAAAAAAGAGAGAAATTTTGTTTATGTGGGTCATACCAGAGAATGACAGTCTCACTTTTATTTATCATATTATTGATATTTAGTTCTGAGGTAAGTTGGGTTTCCTGTTACATGTGCCAGCATGGTTGAAATACAAATGTAAAGCCTTGGGGTATGATGGGAAAATCAAGTGTGACCATATTTATGAGTATTTGAACCTATTCATTGTCAATGGATGGAGTCCATCAAAATACCTATTTGCCTGAGTCCTGTCATCCTCTTGTTTCCTAAATATATTTATCTCCTGGTCTGAAAATATTAAAAATTACAGGGATGGTAGAGAGGAAAGAAGAGAGGCATGCCTCTTTTCAGATCATTTGAGAGTAAGTGAAGACTTGGACATTATAAAAATGTATTTACTATGTAGCTCTCTTTGACAAAAGCATCTTTTATATTATCAAACGTGAATTATAAATTTGATTCTTTATGCTTACAAGCAGATATAGTACTACTGTAAAATCTAGTAGGCACAATATAGTAACTATGGAGTGAAAGACTCAATTTTTAGGTCCTTTAGGTAGCTCATTAAGTACTTAGATTTTTTTTTTTTTTTTGTACTTTATGTTCTAGGGTACATGTGCACAACATGCAGGTTTGTTACATAGGTATACATGTGCCATGTTTGTGTGCCGTACCCATTAACTCATCATTTACATTAGGTATATCTCCTAATGCTGTCCCTCCCCTCTCCCGCCACCCCACAACAGGCCCCAGTGTGTGATATTCCCCTTCCTGTGTCCAAGTGTTCTCATTGTTCACTTCCCACCTATGAGTGAGAACATGCAGTGTTTGGTTTTCTGTTCTTGCGATAGTTTGATGAGAATGATGGTTTCCAGCTGCGTCCATGTCCCTACAAAGGACATGAACTCATCTTTTTTTATGACTGCATAGTATTCCATGGTGTATATGTGCCACAGTTTCTTAATCCAGTCTGTCATTGATGGACATTTGGGTTGGTTCCAAGTCTTAGCTATTGTGAATAGTGCCGCAATAAACATACATGTGCATGTGTCTTTATAGCAGCATGATTTATAATCCTTTGGGTATATACCCAGTAATGGGATGGCTGGGGTAAATGGTACTTCTAGTTCTAGATCTTTGAGGAATCACCACACTGTCTTCCACAATGGCTGAACTAGTTTACAGTCCTACCAACAGTGTAAAAGTGTTCCTATTTCTGCATATCCTCTCCAGCACCTGTAGTTTCCTGACTTTTTAATGATCGCCATTCTAACTGGTGTGAGATGGTATCTCATTGTTTTGATTTGCATTTCTCTGATGGCTGCTGATGAGCATTTTTTCATGTGTCTGTTCGCTGCATAAATGTCTTCTTTTGATTTTCAAGTGCAAAATCATTTTTATTAACTGTGTTACTCTATTAGAATGATAAACAGTGAGATAAAGACAAATCTGAAGATTGAGGGATGTCAGTGCACTTTGATGTATAAGTTGATTCCTCTGAAAGTGATTAGTTTTGCTTTCCCTGTGTAGCTTTCTTACCTCCACATCTCAAGGATAAATAAAGTACAAGCAGGCATTTTCCATTTTTTCCCCCAGTTCTCAGTGGAGTTTAGCAAGTGTGTATAAGAAGAAGGATTACTTAATAACTTTATAATCAGTGTTATATTTTTCTGGTAAGAATACCAGCCATAAAAATAGAACCTTGTCATTTAGAAATCAGTATACATACAAAGTGTACTTGGTTTGGCCTGGCATTAGTGATGAAGACTTGCTTACTCAAATCGACTACTTTCAGTAGGAACCACTGTGGACCAGACCCTTGCGTCAGTCCACATTCATTTTAGTTGCAGTATAGACCGCAGCACATATCTTCTGTTTCAACATCACTCTAATTTAAGCAGCCCCTAAAGCTGGAGCTATTCTCACCAAGCATCTGGAGGTATTTGTTAATTCTGACCTTTTCATAAATGAGTGATTTGTGTCTTGCTTTTGCTTAGAACTTTACTTCTGAAAATAAGAGCTATTTAATACAACATTTCCCAAACTTTCTTGACCATAGAGTTTTTTTTTCTTTCCTAGTATCACAACATCCTATTGAACTCTAGCATGGGAAATAGTGCATTAAATCATTAGCTCCTAATGACCTAGAGTTTATAGCATAAATCTTACTTTTCCCTTTCTGACAACTCTTTAGCTATTTGAAAGAAGCTCTCAAGCATCTGACTCATCTCCAAACAAAATAGCTCTAGCCTGTTCATTCCTTCCTCCAAATATCTCCCATTTTGTCAGTGTCACTCTTGAAATTCATCTACCAAGTATATACTGTATACTGAGTAATACATGTCAAGTCATGTGCTGTCGGCAGGGGATGGAGTAGTTTAGGTTTTCATGATGCCAATATTGGGTGTATAGTCTGGCTGCTCTGTTGTGCCATAATCTGACAGATCACATCCAGAGTAAGATTTAGTGAAAGGGCTGGGAATTAACTATAAGTTCTGTTTACGAAACATCCATCCAAATATAAAAACTCAGGCAAATTGCCAACGGATGGGAGAAAACCTCAATTCGTAGGTATGAGAATAAGTAGGAATTCAAGGGGTATATTTGCTCTCAGGGAGTCACCATAAAACTAGCCAAGAGAGCCATGGAGCTGAAATACGGTATTCTGTTATCAGTCACCAAGATCCCCAGATAGAATGTGGCCGAGGTCAAGCAGTGAGGGACTGGCTTCACAGATGGGTAGTTTTCTGTGGTACTGGCACATAGAGAAGGTATTTCTGATCTCTAGCTGTACTTGTTCGGGACTTGATGACTTTGTCTTTTTGTGTTGCCTAGTGCATATTTTCCAAGTAAGGTATATTATCGAATGCTCACTTCTGTAAGGTGGGTTTTGATATTCTGGTTACTCAAAACTGTTAGTTTTTAGCTTTCTTTTATAAAGACAGTCACTCATTGACCTAGAAACTATCTGACCCCAACGATTTTGTAAAAGCCAAGGGAAATTTGTCATCTCCTGACTACCAGCCTTTTTCTGCATATGCCATCTCAACCATGTCTTGCTGAAGAGTTTGGTCATGCTCACTACCTGTATTTCCATGACTCCTTTTGTCATTGTTTTGAAATTCATTATAATGTAATACGAAATGTCAACTTATCCTGATGCTGATATTAAGTGAAGTATGACAGAGAAAGTTATTGATGACATCTGAAGGTATCACCAGGTCTTGGAGCCAACTTTAAAAAGTGAGGGAGCAAATCAGGTAAAAACTAAGTAATTTTTGTAAATTTTGTTTTTTATTTATTTTTTTTGAGACAGAGTCTTGCACTGTCGCCCAGGCTGGAGTGCAGTTACGCAATCTCACCTCACTGCAATCTCCACCTCCCTGCAATCTCCACCTCCCTGGTTCAAGTGATTCTCCTGCCTCAGCCTCCCTAGTAGCTGGGATTACAGGTGCCCACCACCACATCCAGCTAATTTTTTTTGTATTTTCAGTAGAGACAGGGTTTCACCATGTTGACCAGGGTAGTCTTGAACTCCTGACCTTGTGATCTACCCACCTCGACCTCCCAAAGTGCTGGGATTACAGGCATGAACCATGGCACCTGGCCAAAACTGAGTAATTTGTGGACTGGATAGTGCATGCGATATTGGAGTGAAAAAAATAGAAATGCCAGATGAGTTGCAAGTGTCAGTAATCCAACTCAGATATACAGTGGACATCTTTCATTATGGGCAGAACATTTAGAACATATCAATAAAACCAGCTCTAACTGCTAATTCTATGTTAGGCATATTCTCCTAGATTTTATAGAATTCCACATGATTCATTTGTTTATTCAAACATTTGTTGAGCAAATAGAGTAGTGGAAGTTCTAGAAAGAACAAGACATGGTCTCTTGACCTTAAGGGACCTTCTCTTCTTAGAGAAGACAAAAGTAACTGTACAGCATAATACTTGGAAATTGCAATGAGAAAGGCACAAATAAAGCACTGTGAGGAAATAGAGCCGACAGACCTGTTTTCTTTGAGTTAACTTAGATGATACCTTTCTTGGCCTCTCAGCAGCATTTGACACTTTATCACACCTTGTTTCACTCTTGAAACACTTTCTTCAATGGGCACCACACCCTTCTGGTTTTCCTCCTAACTCAGCACCTTTCTCAGTTTCCTTTGATTCTTCTCTACTTTAACTCCTAATATTGAAATATCTCAGGGCTCAGCCTTTGGTTCCGTTTCTGTAGCTACACTTAGTATATGAGCATATCCCATGGTTTTTAACACCATCTATGTGTTAACTCCAGTATTTACCTCTCTCCTGAGCTCCAAACTTAATACACAACCACCTACTTGTCATCTATCCCAGATATGTAATAGTTCACCTTTTCTGAGTGGGGGTGGGAGGTCAAAGTAGAAGTCTTGATTTTCCTCCGAACTTATACCTCTCCCTTTCTCTTCCATCTGAATAAATGCGACCTCGTCACTCGGTCCCAAAATGTAGGAGTCCTAATTTAATTTCCCTTCTTTTCTCACGTATACCATAGCCATCAGTGAGTCCTGATGAACCTACCTTAAAATATACTCTGAACCTATCTACTGACCACCTTCACTGCTACTATGTAAGTCTAAGCAACCAACCATCATCTCTCACCTGGACTACTACAGTAGCCTCTTATCTGGCTTCCCTGCTTCTGTTCTGCTCCCCTTCAGTCTTCAAAGTATAGTGTGTTTCTTGAAGTGACATCGTGGCAGTTCCTTGATCAAAACATTTCAGCATCTTTCCATCCCACCCAGAATGTATCTAAGCTCCTTACCAAGTTCTGCTTCATCTGATCTCTGCATCTGACATCTGTCACGCTGCCTTGGCTACTTTAGTATATCTACACTGGCCTTGCCCATCTTATCCCTTGAATATGTCAAGATCATTCTCCCTCCAGGGACTCTGCACCTGATGTCATCTCTACCTGGAACTTTGTTTGCCTGACTTGTCTCCTCCATCTGTGTATCTGCTTATGTGTCACCCTTTCTTAGAGGCCTTTCCTGACCACCTGATCTAAAATTATACCCCAAGCCCACTTCCAGACCCATCTCACTCTATCACTTTATATTTCTTCATCACGTTCTATCTCCTCTTCATAGTATATCTCACTCTGAGATTATGTATTTATTTGTTCATCTCTATAGTTAACAGTTATTGAATGTTTACAATGTCCCACACACTGTTCTAGGTGCTTTTCGAATATTAACTCAATTTAATTTCAGAGCTATGTGATATCATCACTAATATTGTCCCCACAGGGAAACTGAGATACAGGACAAGGAACTTTCTCAGCATCATGATAGAGTTGGATTGAAACCTAGCAGAACGGGTCCAGAGACCACACTCTTACCCACTTCCTGAATTGCCTTGCCATATTTTTGACCTCACAACAGACAAGTTTGAGGGCAGGAACAACATCTTTTTGTCCCCACACTTCTGGCATATCACAGGGGGTTATTAAGTATTTATCGAATTAATACGTTTTGATAACATTTGAGTAGGTTAGGAAAAGCTTCATTGAAGAAGTGGCTTTTGAGTTAGAACTTGAAGAAAGGGTAAAATTGGGGAAAGCGGGAAGAAAAGTGTGTGATGAGCTAGATGGAACCACAGGAACAAAAACTCAGAGGGATGGTTGTACAATTGGGCTGCACCTAAGTCACTTGTAGGAGACGGCAAGATACAACAGGAAAGGTATATTCTGACAGGATTATGAAAAGCCTTGAGCATCAGTATAGGGAGATGAGATTTTATTTGAGGTGCAATAAGAGCCACTGAATATTCTTAGTAGCTAGATCATGTGCTCACAGCAACCTTTTAAGATGCTGACTCTGGTGGCAGTGTGCAAGGAGGTTTAGGGTTAAGTCTGTTCTAAACCTGGGAGAACAAATGACAAAGCTACTGTGATTTGCTGAGCCAGTGGTTTTCCAGCCTTTTTTCGGCAGGAAAATCTTCAATAAAACCTTGCCCAAATGTCCAGTAGGTCAAAGAGGAGCTTCTCTGGTTGAAGCAGGGTGGCTGGCCCAGAAGCTGACCTGCCAGCACCCCCTTCCCTATTAATGCCAGCTTTTTGGGCACCTGTTCAGGATCTCTGTGCTCCTCAGACAACTGATTGAATAGCTCTTGCCTGGCCCTGTTGATAATAAAGTCTGATGACCCAAGCAATAGTGTCAAGAGTTGAAAGCGACATTGAAGAGAAAATAGAGGAGGAATCAACTGAACAATATGGGAGACCTGGAGGGAAGAAGTCAGTGGTGATGAAAACTCTTACGAAATGGGAGATCAGTTACCCACAAAAGAATTTAGTTGGGAAAAACAGATGATGTGTTTAGTTTTGAACCAGGATTAAGTACTCAGACTTGAGGTGTGAAGACAGACAGGGGTTCTCAATGTTGCCTGCCCTTCCCGATCACCTGTGGAGCTGTTATCAAAACTACACATTCCTGTACCCCACCCCCTCTCCTGCAGTTGGTTGAATCAGTTTGGGCAGGCACCAGGTCTCAAGATTTGTGTAACACTTCACTAGTGATTCTGATTTGCACTACTAAAACGTTGTGGGCATAGAATCATCAGTGAGCATTGTCAATGTGAGGCTGCGGCTCCTGAGATCAGGGCTGGACATCATCACCCACCTGGAAGGGAGGGTTGGAACCAAGAGTTTGGCATGGAAGTGAATCAGTCACACTTGCCAATAGCTTTCACATCTTTCCACCTCTCCCCATCCTCACTGCAGATTCATTCAAGCCACTAACGTCTCTTCCCTGTTACAGTGGCCTCAGAACTACAGTCCCTATGCCCCTTTACTTCCTTTCTCCTTCTGGCAGCCAGAAAGATAATTTACAAATTCAACTTAGGTCCACTTTTTCTTCTTCTTCTTCTTTTTTTTTTTTTAGATGGAATCTCGGTCTGTCGCCAGGCTGGGATGCAGTGGCACTATCTTGGCTGCAAGCTCCGCCTCCCAGGTTCAAGCAATTCTCTTGCCTCAGCCTCGCGAGTAGCTGGGACTACAGGCATGCGCCACCACACCTGGCTAATTTTTGTATTTTTAGTAGAGACGGGGTTTCACCATGTTGGTCAGGATGGTCATGATCTCTTGACCTTGTGATCCACCCGCCTCGGCCTTCCAAAATGCTGGGATTACAGGCACGAGCCACCGCACCCAGCCCAGGTCCACTTTTCTCTGCTGTTTGAAATCTTTAGATGGATTCCTTTTGACTTTAGGATGAAATCCAAAATCCTTACCACGATAAAAGCTTTGTGAGCTCTGAATCCTCCCCACTAGATGTTTTTTTCTCCAATTCTCTTCCTCTTCTTCATGATCCAGCATACTACGCCTCTTTCAGAGTGTCAAACACAATACTGTCCCTGGTTTCAAACTTTTGCCTCTACTGATTCCTCCCTTGAATGTCTCCCCTCTCTACTTCCTTTTGCTTACTAATTTCTAATTATTTTCCTCAATTCCTCTGGACTTTCCAACTGGCCAGCCCCTTCCTGGTAGGGTTGCCACAACATAGCAGATAAAAGTACGAGACACCCAGGTGAAGCTGAATTTCAGATAAACTAGAAGTAACTTTTTAGTGTAAGTATATCCTAGGCAATATTTGGTACATATTCATACTAAAAAGAATTTGTTGTTTTTCTGAAATTCAGCTTCAACTGAGTATTCTGTATTTTCTCTGGAAACCCTACTTCCTGAGCTAGATTTGGTTAGAACCAGATTTGAGCTAGAATGACCTCGCTCCCCTAGCTCATTCCCATTTGTATTAATTGCCCCATATCTGTGTTTTCTGGTATGCTGTACGTTCTGTGAGGACAGGGACTGGGTCTGCTGTGTTCACCAATACTTAACACAGTGCAACGGCATGTCACAAGCCTTTATTAGATGAGTGAACACGATGAGAGGCTCGGAGTTCCAGTGAAAGGCCAGGGCTGAAGATTCTGTCTGGGAAGTTTTCTGCCTGGAGGTGACCTTTGAAGTGGGAGGGGTAGCACATAACAAAAGTATAGGGTAGAAAGAGAAGAGGAGCCCTTGGGCTGACCTGAGGGGACCACCTATGCTTGGGCGACAGAAAGAGGAAGAAGGGCAGATCTTTGAGACAATCATGCTAAAGAGAGAATTCACAAACTACAAGGGAATCTAGGGAAATAATAGACCAGGTCTTTGGATTTGGCAGTTTGGGACCTTCAAGAGAAGTGTTCTGAGTCTGCTAGCTGTCAGGTTGCTGATGACTCTTAAGAAATGTAGTAATGGGACAAAAAAAGATAAGACTGTAGCCCACCTGTTAACATGGTGGAGAGAAGGGAGACCTGCCTTAGTGTGTTGGTGAAAGGGAAGGGATCAGTGGACAGAGAGGGTGATTGTTCTGGGGAAAGGAGTCATGGACCGTCTGGGAAGAAGTAGAGAAGATGCATTAAGGAAAGAAGCTGAGGCAGGTGAATCACTTGAGGTCAAGAGTTCAAGACCAGCATGGCCAACATGGCAAAGCTTGTCTCTACTACAAATAAAAAAATTAGCTGGGCATGGTGGCAGGTGCCTGTAATCCTAGCTTCTTGGGAGGCTGAGGCAGGAGAATCGCTTGAACCTGGGAGGCAGAGGTTGCAGTGAGCCAAGATCACGGCATTTCACTCCAGCCTGGGCAATAAGAGTGAAACTCCATCTCAAAAAACAAGAAGAAAGAAAAAAAAAGAAAAGAGGAAGAATGTTTCACAAGTAAGAAGGAGGATGTAAACAATTATTATTACAGTCATTGTTAATAAGTTGGTGTCAAGAAAATCACACCGTTCTTATTACTAAAGATTATATACAGGGTTCACTAAGAATATAACCTGAATTTGAACATAGTAAAGGTTTCTTAGCCTGGAGATTCTCAAACTTTTTTTTGGGACGGAGTCTCGCTCTGTCGCCAGGCTGGAGTGCAGTGGCACAATCTCAGCCCACTATAATCGTCTGTGATCTCAGCTCTCAGCTCACTGCAATCTCCACCTCCCAGGTTCAAGCAATTCTCCTGCCTCAGCCTCCCGAGCAGCTGGGATTAACAGGCGTGTGTCACCACACCCAGCTAATTTTTTTTTGTATTTTTATTAGAGACAGGGCTTTACCATGTTGCCCAGGCTGGTCTCGATCTGCTGACCTCGTGATCTGCCCCGCCTCCGCCTCCCAAAGTGCTGGGATTACAGGTGTGAGCCACTGCACCTGACCTGAGATTCTCAAGCCTTAGCAGACATTGGAATTGGCACTTGCAAGATTTTGATTAATTAGGTGGGTCAGGGCCTAAAATCATTTCGTAAAAACACCCAAGCTGCGGGTCTTCGATTTTTTTCATTCTTACATCCATTAAGCTTTTTTTTTTTCTTTTTTTTTATGATTATACTTTAAGGTCTAGGGTACATGTGCACAACGTGCAGGTTTGTTACATGTATATACATGTGCCATGTTGGTGTGCTACACCCATTAACTCATCATTTACATTAGGTATATCTCCTAATGCTATCCCTCCTCCCACCCCCTCCCCACAATAGGCCCCGGTGTGTGATGCTCCCCTTCCTGTGTCCAAGTGATCTCACTGTTCAATTCCCACCTATGAGTGAGCCATTAAGTTTTTTTTTCCCCCTCCTCTTTAAAATGGCAACTGAATATGAATGTTTTACATTTGGCTTAACCTTGTAGTGAAATCTATAAGAAAAATTGAACATCTTTCCTCCTGAAGTTAGATGAAATGTGATCAAAATACATCTCACAAACCCTATGTGAGCCAGGGGCAGTGGTGCATGACTGCAGTCCCAGATACTCTGGAGGCCGAGGTGGGAGGATCCCTTAAGCCCAAGAGTTCGAGATGAGCCTGGGCAACGTAGCAAGACCCTGTCTCTAAAAAGTTAAAATTAAAAATGTTTAATGTTTATCCCAAGCATTCATTCCCTCAATACTAAGCAAGAAGGAGTTTTCTTTGGAATTTGAAACTGTATTGTTTTGGAATGCAAGAAAATAGAAAATTGCTTAAACGCATAATGTGATATTGATGAAATACTTATCTGTAGTTAATTACTAATCAGCTATTTGAGAGATCTATTGTCTGTTGATTCAAAAGGAATTTTAAAAAGAAATATTTTCTTAAAATATTTTGTGGGTATTAGTATGATTCATTACTAATGGTTTAGAGGTGATTTTAAAATGTTTACATTAAATAGAGTAATGTTTAACAGAAAAGCACCATATAGTCACGTGTCAGTTAACGAGGATATGTTCTGAGAAATGCATCATGAGGCAATTTCGTCGTGTGAGCATCATAGAACGAAGATACACAAACATACACGGTATAGCCTACTACACACCTGAGATACATGGTTTAGCCTATGGCTCTTAGGCTACAAACCTGTGCAGCATGTTACTGGACTGAATATTGTAGGCAATGGTAACACAATGGTAAGTATTTTTGTATCTAAACATAGAAAGGTACAGTAAAAATATAGTAGTTTAATCTTATGGGATTGCTGTCATACATGCAGTTTGTCATTGACCCAAATGTTATTATGTAGCCCGTGACTGTGTTATGCAAGTGTGCTATTTACAGCATAACTGTAGGGCTTATTTCTTTAATAAATTCCTAGTTTAGAATTTATTAATCATGATTTCAGTCTTATCAGCGCATTTCTGGCACTTCATCTAAAACCTCATTTGAAGACAATATTAAAACGAGCTCTTCACAGGCTCATTGGCCTACCCATCAAACCATGTGCTAGATCTCACAGAAAGCAAAAGCCTCAAAGAGGATTCAAGCATAAATCAAAAGAAAGAGTTTCTTGTAACTTGTAGCCAAAATTCAAAGTTTTCTTCCTTTGGAATCATTCTTTTTAATTCATGTCTTAGTTTCAAATAGGTAGTACATGTACAAAATTCAAAAGGGAAAGTCTCTCTCTCTCTGCCTCCATCCTGTCCCTTCTTCACAGAACTCCCTTGCGTTAACCAGTTTCTTGTATATTTTTCAGAGAGCCGCTAAGCATTGTGACATGTGTTTATGCATGTGCGCATGTGCACACACAAGAGAGTGACATACTATACTCACTGTCCTAGAATTTCTTTTTTTCACTTGGTGTATTTTAGATATTATTTCATATTGGTACACATAATCTACCCTGTTATTGTTGATAGCTGCATAACTGGCCATGGGTCTTCAAAATTTTTCCACCAGTTGAATATTGTTCATCAAGTTATATGTAAGTGAATATGTTTAGCATTTAGGACCATTAAGGAGGAATGTCTGGATGCCTGCAGGGCAATTCAGTGTCCCTCTAACCTGTCTCCTTACATTTCCAGAGACCGTCTGGAAAGCTTCGAAGCCTCTACTAACTCCATCCCACGGTGCTGAGTCCCTGCTGGGTTTCACAAAACACTAGACAGAGCTGGGAGAGGATGCTGTCCACTTCTGCTTGGCAGCGGACCCACCCATTAACACCATCAAGAAGCGCTTCAGGGAACGAAGTTTATGTCCTAGGACTTTCATACCTGTAGTTGAACATTAGGGCCATTCAAACCAATGCTAACATTTGCATGCTTTCTAATGATGCAAACGTAATTACTATGTACAAAAATACAAATCCAGCAGGCATCTGAGAGGCCTAACATAACAAAAAATGGCTCTGAGGTTCAAGTGGGGCTTCCAGGAGGCATTTCTTATCCATTTATCCAGTCACTCATCTAGTCAACACATATTTTTAAACATTTACTATGTTCCAGGTACAGTTCTAGGTACTAGAGATATAATGATTAAAGATAGACAAGGTTCCTGCCTTCGTGGAGCTTACATTCAGTGGGGAATATCAGACTCCACCTTACAAAACCAGTTAGTCTGTCTCTTTCTCATTCTTGTCATCACTTTCTCTCATACTTCTTTCTCTCTCTCTGTCTCTCTGCCCACCCTCTGCCCCCACAACGTGTAAAACCCTGTGCTTTACTCATGATTTTCACCACCCAAGATGCCATTCCTTGTCTAAATTCATCTATGCATCTTCCAAGTGTTTTTAAGTATCTTTGTGCCCAGCAGGATTTGTAGTGCTTTGTGAGTGTTCCATAAGACCAACTGAATGAAGATCCTGCTCTTGTTAACAAGGCTCAACTTACTTTAAGTGAACCTTTTTTTTTGTTTGTTTGTTTGGTTTTTTTTTGGTGAGATAGGGTCTCGCTTTGTCACCCAGGCTGGAGTGCAGCAGCACAAACACAGCTCATTGCAGCCTCAACCTCCTGGGCTCAGGAGAACCTTGCACCTCAGCCTCCCGAATAGCTGAGACTGCAGGTGTGCACCAACATGCCTGGCTAATTGTTTTTCCATTTTTCTTAGAGATGGGGTCTTGCCATGTTGCTCAGGCTGGTCTCAAACTCCTAGGCTTAAGCGATCTTCCCACTTTGTTCCCCTGTGGTGCTGGGATTACAGGCATGAGACATTGCACCTGGTGAAACTTTTAATTCTGAAACAGTTTTATAGTCAGAGAAAAGTTTCAAAGCTAGTAAAAGAGTTCCCACATGCCTCTTACCCAGCTCTCCCTTTTGCTAGAATCTAACAGTACATTTCTCACAATTAATGCACTAGTACTGATACATTATTAATAACTAAAGTCCATATTTTATTCTGATTTCCTTAGTTTCTCCACTAATTTCCTTTTTCTGTCGAGAATTCCATCTAGGACACTACGTTGTGTGTAGTTGTCATGTCTTCTTAATCTCCCTGTTCTGTGACAGTTTCTAGTTATTTTTAATGGAGCTTTGACAGATGTGAGGAGTACTCGTCAGGTATTTTGTAGAACGCCCCTCTATTTGAGTTTGATGCTTGTTTCATGTCACACTGGGTTTATGGGTTATTGGGAGGAAGACCACAGAGATGAAATGCCCTGCTCACCACATCACGTTGGCAGGACATGCTATCACATGACATCACTGGGAAAGTCCACCTTGACCTCCTGGCCAAGGTTCTGTTTGCCAGGTTTCCCCACTCTTTCCCCACTCCACTGTTTAGAAGGAATCGCTAAGTGCAGTACTTCCTCCCCTCAAGAGGGCAGGGTGGGATGAGGAGAATAAGCTATATCTCCTTGAGGGTAGTAAAGGTTGTGTATCCCTTATCCAAAATGCTTAGGACTAGAAGTGCTTCAGACTTCAGATTTGTTCAGATTGTGGAATATTTGCACATACATGACGAGATATGTTGGGGCTGGGACCCAAGTCTAAACCCAAAATTCATTTATGTTTTATGTACACCTTATACACATAGCCTGACAGTAATTTTATACAGTATTTTACATAATTTTGTGAATGAAAAAAAGTTTCGACTGCATTTGTCTGTGACTTGTCACGAGGTCAGGTGTGGAATTTTCCATTTGTGATACCATGTTGGCCCTCAAAAAGTTTCAGATTTGGCAGCATTTTGGATTTTGGGTTTTCAGATTAGGGAGATGCAATCTGTATCTGTATTAATTATTTGAAATTCTTCTGTAAAGAAGATTTATCTGTTCCATTATTTAGAAAACCATTTGTTTATATCAGTATTAACTTTCATGAATAATGTTTGGGGTTATAATCTGATTGTAGGTTGTTTATTTGTTGCTCAGATTGTTCTGGCTTTGGCCATTGGGAGCTTTCAGCTTGGCTCCTGTGCCTTTCACATGCCCCTTTCCTTTTGTTTTCTGAGCACTTCCTTACTGTCTAGCACTACTTGTATATTTCTTGCTCCAGCCTTAGAATTGGCCATTTCTCCAAGAGACTGATTCCTTTTACTTGGAAGTCTTCTTTTTAAATCCAGGCCTCAGCATCACATACCCACTCACTAACTCAGTCAGTCAGTGAATATTTATATCCTACTCTGATGCTAATTATTGAACCCATGCTGGGTATACAATGAGGAACAAAGCTGATAAAGTCCCTGCCTTCAAAAGCCAACCATGTGAGGTAGACAAAGAGCAAATTCAACAATGAAATATTTCATTACAACTCTAATACATTCACTAAAGAGAAGGGACAAGGGGCTGAGAATAAAAATAACCCCAGTCAGGCGCCTGGTTTAGATCAGGTGGTTGGAGAAAGCCCCTGTAAGTGGCTGACATTTCGGTAGAAAGCTGAAAGATGAGAAAGAACCAGCCATTTGAAGAACAGAGGAAGGAGTGTTCTCAAATTGCAGTCAGTGGGTCATGACTAGCTTTTTTAAAAAAAAGGAATAGAAAATATCAGAAGTATTATAAAACACTTTTTCCTTTTATGTATAGGTATGTGTTGATGTATTTACTGGTACATTATATAAAATGTATTAATGGGAATTATGGCCCCCAAAAGTTTGAAAGCTACTGTTTTAGGCAGAAATAAAAGCAGATTGAAAGCTCTGAAAAGCAAATAACCTTACACATGCTTAAGGATCTGAAAGGAGGCGCTTGTGAGGTATGAACATGGGATGTGAGAAGAGACCAAAGACACAGGAGGCACGCACTGCCCAGCAGGGCTAGGAGGATGCAGGGTGTTCACTTAAGGAGTGATGGGAAGCCGTTTAACAAGGAAGTGGTGATGGTTTGAAAAGACCTTTTAGGCTACAAAGTGGAGAATGGGGGAGACAGGAAAAGAGGAAGCAGGGAGCATTCAGTAGGAAGGCACTTACGTTGATCCAAGCAAGAAGAGTCCCTAGAATGTGCAGCTCACATCCCATTGTCAGTCTGGGTCTCCCAGCCACTGGAACAATGTGGCGAACACTGCAGACCTTCAACATACACACTGATGGAGTGAATAAGTTACACGATTCTAGTAAACAGAGAGAGAAATGGATGAGTTAAGATACATTTGGAAAATGGCCTCGCTGATAGAGTATGGGGGAAATGGAGAGGGAAACAGGGACCCCCTTTACACATCTAGCCCCGCCATACTTATTGATGTTTTCTTTCTCACATCGGACTGCAGAGGGTAGTTAACGGGGCTCTTTCAACTCCTTAGGCTGTGTTTCCACCTCGGTGCTTAGTCATATTGGCCAGAAGTGGAAATAACAGAATTTTCCTAGAGAAACTGAGATTGAGTAGAATCGCAAAAACCAGTTTTTATTACAAATTCTCAATCCTATATGACTTTATACTCTTTGATGCCAAATCTCTGAAACTTTGGGAGAGTCAACCAGCAGCAAATAGGGATCTTCAGAGTGGTTCCAACACTTTTGGGATTCAGCCTTCTGATAGCGAGCTGGTGAGGTAATAGCGTATGTATTCTATTAAATATATATTGTGTGAGGCTGGGCGCAGTGGTGCACACCTGTAATCTCAGCACTTTGGGAGGCCAAGGCAGACATTGCTTGCCTGGAGTTTGAGACCAGCCTGGGCAACATGGTGAGACCCTGTCTCTACCACAAAATACAACAATTAGCTGGGTGTAGTGGTGCAGGCCTGTAGTCCCAGCTACTTGGGAAGCTGAGTGGGGAGGATCACTGGAGTTTGGGAGGTCGAGGCTGCAGTGAGCCATGATCGCGCCATTGCACTCCAGCCTGGGTGGCAGAGGGAGACCCTGTATCAAAAACAAACAAAAATATATTGTGGCCAAACCCTTTCTTGGCCCTGCTTTTCTTGTCAGGCTGATGTGGCATCTGTAGCTGGCTGCCCATGCTCCTGCTTCTTTCCTCAGCAGAGTGCAGCTGTCACTTGTCACTGGTGGAACCCGGAGGAGAAATGACCTAGACTGAGCTACACCAGAGCAGAAAACGGAAGAAGCCAGACCTCAGGAATAGAAAAACGAGGGTCCTGTCTGGAAAGTCAGGTGGGCATCAGAGATGGCTGTGCTCCAGAAATGCTGATGAATTTTAGAGGATTAGTCATTTTTGTCAAATGGGTTTTATGCTATTGATTGAGAAACCAAAGCGACAATCAGATGTTACTGGGAGCGACACCAGCAGTGTTCACATTGGTTAAGAATTTCCACGCGACGGAAAATCAAACGCAAGCCAGCTTAAGCCAACCAAGGGATTGCATTGGCTCACAGCCTGAAAACTCCATAGCTTGATCTGGAATTTACACCCGCTTCATGATCCCAGTGCCGGGTCTGTTTTGTTCATAAGGGCTGCCTCTTCCCTGTGCTGACTTCATGCGCAGGCTGGCACTTCTCTTGGTGGCACAAATGGCTGAGGGATTTTGGGCTTTCTGTGTTCTCCAATACACCAGCCAGAAAGAGGAATTGTCTCCCCCATGTTACAACAGAGGACTGAGGAAGCTTTTTCCCAGAAGCGCGAGTGAACGTTTCCTCAAACCTCATTGGCCTGAATCAGCCCATATGCCCACCCCTGAGCCAATCACCTGGCCAGATGATGGGTGCTGTGATTGACCTAGCACAGGAGGACCCACCCCTAGAAGCTGGCTGTATCCACCTGCCAGAGAAGGGGGAGGCAGTGCCTGGGGTTCCCTCCAGGCAAAACCTGGGTGCTGAGGCAGGAAAAGGTGCAGTGGATGTGGCAGGAGGCAACTTATGAATGTTTACTACCTCAACGTCGTTATTTTTGTGATGCAGGCCAAATTCGAGGTAGATATAGATAAGAACACTTGTTCAGAAGCCCAGCTCTGCCTGCTTCTGGCTAAGTCACTTAGGTCTTTAAGTCTCAATTTCTTCATCTGAAAAAATGTGGATGATAATACCTCAGGGAAGGTCAAATTCATATATTAGAGGATATGTCACATGCATAAAAATATATAAGGTTATATATTTGAAAAAAAAATTGAATATGAGATACTTAAAGTGCCAAATACAGTCAACACTATCGAAGCCAAGATTGAGCCCCCGTTTCCACCTTAGCAGGAGCAGCAGATGGAAAGATGTCCCCAGCCACCATGAGTGTTGGGCAAGTCAGGGCCCATCCCATGTCTTCATGACAAGACAGGAGTTTCACTGGTTCAGAATCAACTTAAGCAGCAGGTGTTCAGGGCTAGGGTGTTGAAGTTTCAGCTTTGATTTTTCTATGAAATGGTTCGGGTTATTAAAATATTGGCCCTATTCTCTCGCTTAAGAACTAGTTTCATTTCTAATGACACAGCACCATCATGCCATTCCTTGATTTAGTCACGAGAACCAAAACTAATGTGTGGCTAGTTTCATGTCGTTTTTATAGCAGTTAGTACAGAGAACAACAGGCTCTTGTGAAAACAGATGTATTCGCTATCTATTTCTCTATCTGCTGCCTCCCAGATTCAAAACCCCATTTCTGAGGTGGCTTGGTCCTCTGGTTTGGCCCTTGTGGGAGAGCCTCTTGTAAGGACAAGAGCCTAGCTATTATTCTCAGTGGGGAACCATTTTATAAGAAGGAAGTGTGCCATTCCCCGAACCTTGAAAGAATTGCAAGAGGGTGTCAGAAAGAGACCTTTCTTCTTTTGAGAGAGGATTCCTTTGGCATTATTGTCTATTGTGAGCACACAGGAGGGTTCTTTAGTTGATGAGCCTCTGTAAACTTCTTAAAGGCCTTGTGGTGTTGCATGAGAACGTGAGCATCTATTTAGTATTTCTGGAAAAAGCATTGCCTTATAATAAAGCTAACACTCTCATAATGACAACTCAGGCAGTCTCCTCACAAAGGTTTAATCATCAGCAATGTCTCTTATGTAGGCAGGTTAGAGAACAGATGTTTACAGCTAAAGAAAGAGACATTAAATTTTTCATGACTTCAGAGAGAGTTGTACAGTTTAATGTTAGAGTCCTGGGCTAATTTCTGGGTGATTGTTTGATCTCTCTCTGCTTGGATTTCTTTCTGTATAAAAGACAAATAATAAAGAGAATAATACTAATAGACCAGGCATGGCAGCTCACAACTGTAATCCCAGCACTTTGGGAGGCCAAGGCAGGAGGATCGCTTGAGTCCAGGAGTTCAAGACCAGCCTGGATAACATAGTGAGACCACCATCTCTACAAAAACATTTAAAAATCGGCTGGGCATGGTGGCATGCCGCTTTAGTTGGGAGGCTGAGGTAGGAGGTTTGCTTGAGTCAGGGAGGTTGAGATTGCAATGAGCTATGCTTGCTCCACTATACTCCAGTCTGGGCAGCAGAGTGAGACTGTCTCAAAATAGGAATAATACTTCCTGGGGTGGTAGTGAAGATTACATAAACTAATATATGTAAAGTGCTTAGAACATCACCTGGCACACAGTTTGTACTCAATAAATGTTAGTTGTTATAATCATCATCTTCACTATCAAGTTTTCTCTTTATTTTCTTTTTAGAGACAGAGTGGATAGTGGGAATAGGTGGGAATGAGCAGTCCTCCCACCTCAGCCTCCAGAGCAGCTAGGACTACAGGCACATGACACCACGCCTGGCTAATGTTTTACTTTTATTTTTACAGATGGGGTCTCACCATGTTACCCAGGCTGGTCTTGAACTTCTGACCTCAAGAGATTGTCCCACCTCAGCCTCCCACCCCAGCCTCCCAAAGTGCTGGGATTACAGGCATGAGCCACAATGCCCAGCCTCCCTATTCATTTTTCTCAATTGAAAGTTGAATGCCCTTGCCTCTTTGACACACACATATACAACCACTCTTCTCTCGCATCTGGCCTCCTGCCAATCTCAGTTACTCACCTGATCTTTGCTCTTCAGTGGTCTTCCAACATCTGTCTCTGACCAAACCAGCAGCCTCAGGAAAGCCTTGCTTCCATGCTAGCAAACTGGCCTCCCATAGGGCCATCTAACCAGTCTTTCCTTGTTGCCTTTTATGTACTAAATATGATTCCTATGAGGTCCCTTTTTCTTTTTTTTTTTTTTTTTTTTTAAGGTGTTAAATACTATGCCTAAGCAGATTCAGCTCACCCGGAAGACTAGAATTGGCAGCTGTGCCTCCTGTTCTCTGCTTCAATTCACAACCTCTGCTATGCTCTTGTCAAGCCCGGGTATTGTACCTTATTGGTCCATTTTTTAATTTTCACCCATTTTGACCAACACTGTTTAATTTCTGCTTTTTTTTTTTTTTTTTTTTCCCAGACAGAGTTTCACGCTTGTGGCCCAGGCTGGAGTGCAATGGTATAATCTCAGCTCACTACAACCTCCACCTCCCAGGTTCAAGGGATTCTCCTGCCTCAAGTAGCTGGTATTACAGATGGCCACCACCATGCCTGGCTAATTTTTGTATTTTTTGTAGGGACTGGGTTTCACCACGTTGGCCAGGCTGGTCTGGAACTCCTGATCTCAGGTGATCCACTTGCCTTGGCCTCCCAAAGTGCTGGGATTATAGGTGTGAGCCACCACGTCTGACCAATTGCTGCGTTTTTTAAAATGGCAAATGACATGGTCAAGAAAGCCTTTCTCCATTTCATTTCTTTGGTCTTCATTTTTTCATTCAACCAGTATTCTACTACTGTGTCCTCTGAACAGTCTCAATAAAATTGCTGCTGCTTGGTGCTTTGTGTATGTACGTCTATTCCCTCTCCTAGATTATGAGGCTGAAAGCCAAAGATCCTATTTTTACATTTTATTATTATTATTATTATTTATTATTATTATTATTATTATTATTATTATTTGCATCACCCACAAGACCACAGACAGAGCCTGCTTGGGAATGAACTCATGAAGAGCTGTGACTGCACAGATGGGTCTCTCTGGTCTTTTCTCTCTATTTCCATCCCCCTTTCTATTTTTCTAAGAGTCTCACAGACCCTTTCCATCTGAATTTAGTTAGGCCTTCAGCAAGCAAAGACACAGATTTCACAGTCAGTCGCTGCTCCATGCTGTCCTGGATGCCCCAAAGGTGTTCTTGGCCCTGGCCTTCAATACCTTGTGTTGATGTACTTGATGGCAGATTCCCTGCCATCTCCCCAAATGATCGTGCCTTCTCTTCACATCTCATTATGTTTTCCTTGGCCTGATTCCTTTCCTCCTATCCAGCCTGATTCGTCTGTCTTTTCCTGACTCCCTTCCAGGCCGCCCCTTCCCCTGGCCTCTCTTCATAGCTTGGCCGTTAGTCTTGCCTGATGCCTATGTATGTCTCACTTTGGTTTCTGTTCCCCCTTATTCTTTTTCTTTCACTTTCCCCCGCCCACCCATCGTTTTTAACAGTGTCATCATGACTTACAGTGTGGGAACATGGTGCTCGCTGTCTCCCACATTACATAGCCGCCCCTGGATTTCATGTGACCAACATTCCTTCCCCTAACCCCTTGGGCAGGATAGAAGCTCCCCCACTGCCAGATGCTGGGGCCTCGCTCTCATGGCGAGTCCCGCTTCCTGCCCACCTCAGGAAGAAAGGGCAGGGCAGAAGATGGAGGCCAGGGCCACAGAGATCACCCCAGACCTCGTGTCAGATTCTGTGAGGCAGTGTGAGCTGGGTGTGACCCA
The DNA here is from genome assembly GCF_003255815.1 of Theropithecus gelada. NCBI lineage: Eukaryota > Metazoa > Chordata > Mammalia > Primates > Cercopithecidae > Theropithecus > Theropithecus gelada. Next base: position 105,364,427 of record NC_037671.1, on the reverse strand, counting down.
AGGAACCACTCATAGCAGCTTTACTCTGTGAAAGCAAGAAACAGGGAGGGTCCTTGTAAAGGAATGGCTGAGGCTGAGGGGAAGAGGTGGGGTAGCACATATGACTGAGGCAAGGGAGGTTTCTAGTGCTGACATGACTTGGCCTCCTCATCCACAAAACTCACTTGAAACACCAGAGCTTGATGAATAACAGGGTCCCAGTCATAAGCAGAAAGAGCTGTTCCCTTTTTCTTCTGTCAGCCCTCACACACACCGCTTGTGCAATCTGTTCTTATGTGAAAGTTTGCAAAATTGTCCAAGTGGAGGACGGGTCTGGGGTTTCTTGGACACATATCCCTTCCTGGAGGGCCAGACATCAGCCAGGGCAGCTGGAACAACCTGGACTGTCACAGGAGGAGGGGGCAGGGGGTTGTCAAGGGTGCTGGGAATGGGGCCTTCTAGCACTCGGTTTTAGAGAGCAAGAGATGGAGTTCTTACTTCAAACATGCAAACCGGACTCGGTCAAACACTCTCCCTGTGAGGCAGCTGCCCTTGGAGGCTCCTGTCTGACAAAGGGTAGGTTTCCTTTACCCTTTCTGCTGACCGTTCGGCTTCCTGCTGGTTTGCTGCGTTGACCCTTAGGCCGTAGCCCCGGGGTGCTTGCTGCAGCAGAGTGAAAGTGATTGCCGGCCTGAGCGCTGCAGGCTGACTTGGGCTCTGCAGGCACGTTCTTCCCCTTGCTTATTTTCCGCTGCTGTTCATGAGTCAAGCTCAAGGGCCACGTTGAACAGGCTGCTTGAGGAAAGGAGTGAGCCAGGTCTCTTGATACCTTCTAAAGTCTCAGAAAGGAAGTACAGACCTAATTCAGTGCCCTCTCCTTTTCTCTTCAAGTGCAGGTGGTTAAAGTCTCCCTGATATGATTTGACAATGTCCCCTAAAAAGCATGTATTGGAAACTTAATCCCCATTGTAACAGAGTTCGGGGGTGGGGCCTGATGAGAGATGATCAGGCCGTGAGGGCAGAGTGAATGGATTAATGCTGTTATCACAGGAGTATGTTGGTTAGAAAAAGGGAGTTTGGCCCTCTTTTGTACACACTTTCTCTCTCTCTCTCTCTCTCTCTCTCACTCTCTCACTCACTCTCTTGTTCTCTCGCCATGGGATGATGCAGCCACCATGTGCCAGCCCCTCAATCTTGGGCTTCCCAGCCTCCAGAACCGTGAGCCAAGACATTTCTATTGATTGTAAATCACCCATTCTGTGGTATTCTGTTATTACAGCACAAAATGGACTAAGACACCACCCTTGGGTGCATCGCGCTCATGACACAGGCAGGAAAGCAAAGATAGCTAAACTCAGGATAGGCATTTGTATTCAGAGGAGTTTTGTTTTTTGTTTTTTTGTTGTTTTTTTGTTTTGCATTTTCCCACATTGCCTAGTATACAGCACTGAGAATGCGTTTTAAGATTTACGAACAGTTTTGACATTTAAATAAGGTATGACCAAGGTAAAGGGAGAAGATTATGGGAATTTTGTCAAATAGGGCCAAAGAATGCAATCTTTTTTCAAACACTATTTTTAAAGGACTCCTTTTGTAGGACCTTAGCTTCTATTTGGTATCAGCCAAGTGTACCAATCTCCTGTTTCTGATTTGAGAACAAAATGTATACTGTTACCCGTACCAAGTATCTCAGATGCCTTTTCCAACCAATTTTCAAAGTTCACAGAACTGGTCTTCCTGAGTCCTTTGGCCTTAGACATTTAGATATACAGATGATCCACTGGTGTGCAAGAAGAAAGTATCTTAACTTCTACTTCTATCTGTGTTTCAATCGAAAAAACAAAGACATTAAGCTTTACTGTTACTAGTAGTAATAAATATGATTAATGCTATATGTGTTCACAAGTGTACACATATAAAATTTATAAGTAAATATAAACATGATGGGGATGCAGGTCTAATTTTAAAAATTAGATTGTATGATCAAAAATGTTTCATGGAGGCCAGGCATGGTGGCTCATGCCCGTAAGCCCAGCACTTCGGGAGGCTGAGGTGGGAGGATCACTTGAGCCCAGGAGTTTGACACCAGGATAGGCAACATAGCAAGACCCCATCTCTATAAAATAAAAAAATTAACTGGGCATGGTGGCACGTGCCTGTAGTCCCAGCTACATAGGAGGCTGAGGTGGGAGGATCTCTTGAGCCCAGGAAATTGAGGCTGCAGTGAGCTGGGCTCATGCCATTGTGCTCCAGCCTGGGCAATGGAGCAAGACCCTGTCTCAAAAAAAAAAAAAAAAAAAAAAGTTTGCTGGGACTTCTACTGCTGGTCAATATGGAGTCATGGAGACCAAATTTACCTTCCTGCCTGAAACAACCCCTACACACACACAAAAAAAAAACCAGACAAAATATACGAAAAAACAGTTTCCAAGACACTGGACATCAGGCAATGAAGAGAAGCGATCCCTAGAATCAGGAAACAATGAGGTGGCCGTACAACTGTCCCAGCTGACTCCACTGAGTTCACACTGTTTAGTAAAGTTATATATGTCTTTTTTTCTTAATTTGAATTTTCACTAGACTGTGAACTCCTTGAGGACAGTAGCCACATCTCGTTCACTGTGCATCCCCAGGACCTAGCACAGGAGTTGCTGAATAAGCACTTGTTGAATGAATAACTAAAGCTCTCCAGGGAAGCCTCAGAATGGTAGGATCATAGATGAGCGGATGTTGGAGCCCAAATGCACCTTAGAGATCATCTACCCCAGTTTCCTCATTATACGGATGAGGAAATTGAGGTCCCAAGCAGTGTGTGACTGGCCCAAAGTCTCATGGCCCCTTAGTGGTGGAGTTTGTGGGAGTATTCCTCCCTATAACGCAACCCTGGAATTAAGCAAGTTGGTAAATTGCTGTGGCTCACAAAGCAGGGGCATCATAGAGTTCTAGAGGCTAAGATGGTATGTTTAGCAACAAAAATATAGGAACCAAGAATTACTGTGGGCAAAGCCACCCAGGGTTGAAGATATAGCCAGACTCTGCTCAATTCTAGAAAGATGCTGAAAGAGCCTCCCAGGTTGAGCAGAGAGACCACAGGAAGATCATTTCGAACGTGTGCCCTGGCCGGACCCGGAGAATTCTGCAGACTGCAGGAGTCCTGGGGCTCTGGATGAAGACAAGCCTGTCCACCTGGAAACTCCAGAAGACACTCAACCTGCTCCAGGCCACCCTGAGAGTGATCATAGGGCTCCAAGGCCCATCCTCAGCCCATCACCACCCCCTAGAATGGCTCTGCAGGGCCTGCTTCTGTCCTGGGAGTGGGGGCAAGCTGGGCCCACAAATAGCAGCCCCGCACTGCACTCTACCTGCTGCCAAACCGCGAGGCCTGACTGTGTTCCAGGATGCCACATGGAGAAGATCCAGTCCCTAGATGATGCTTGTCCATTAGTGGAGCACCTTCAGGCCACAAGACGTGTCCTGGCACAGATGGACCTTCCTGCTCAGGATGCAAGGAGCTCTTGACACTGTGTCCTCATGAGGTTGGAACAAAAGCCCGAGGGTTGGTTTTGACTACTCTCTGAGGTTTGGTGCATCGTAAGGCAGCGCCGGCTACATCACTTCTCTGCCAGGGTTTGTCCTGGCATCTGCTGGGACGTAGAAACTGACATCAAACCCCTTCCGTTTGAGCTTCTCCTCAGTTCAAATCACTGCTCACTTCTTAAAGTCCTTGATAAAGCAGCCCACCTCTTTCTAGGCACCTTGCTGGGACCTGGAAAGTTCTAGGACATGTCAACAACTGCCCAATATTGTCTTGAGAGGTTTTAGACTTGATCTAGGCCCAGACAGGAAATGGACTTAGGCCTGCCTACAGATTCTTACAACCATCACCCAAAGTATGGCTATGGGATCTATGGAATGCGAGCAAATGCTTGGCTCTTGTTTCAAAGCTTTATAGCAGGCTCACCATTTGGTAAGTTTTCAACAGTGACACCTGGGCTTTGCCTAACAAAATGAATGAGGGGGTGAAAGTGAAGGGTGAGTTACATGTGACTTGGGGAAACTTCTTCACCTGGAAGCCCCAAGAGCAGGAGGTTATGTAGCACAAAGGGGTCTCCTAAACAAGAATTGCTGTTTGATTTACACACAGTTTGGATGTGACTCTCCTGAGGCCCAGAGCCCAGCTTGGGAAGGGGTCTCTGAACCAGCCTGACCCAGAGCTGGGCCACAACCGGCTACACTGCACCTGTGCTGTGTTCTTCCCCAGCAGTGAATGGTTAATTCAGGTTACAGGTGGAGCTACAGTGCAGAGCCTGGGAAAAGGAAGAGGCATATTGCTGGCAGCCACTGACTGCAAAGTGTTTTCTATACGCTATTTAGATTGAGCAGTGGCAGAGTTATTGTTAGTCTCCATTTTATAGATGAGGAAACAAAGGCAGTGAGAGGCCAAGGAAGGTGCCTGTAGTCACAGGGTGAGTCAGCAGCCTTTGTGGCCCATGGGCCAGCACTTGGCACCGCCTTGGGCTCTGTGGTCTCTTGGAAAATGTTTCCTCCTTTATTCATAGCCAAGACTTCTTTGCGAGACATTCTTCTGGGAAATCTCACCCTCACAGTGGCCCAGCAGCCAAAGCCCCTGCCTTCCTCAGTCTCCCTCCACGCCAGCTGGTGGACTTCCTGCAGGCCACGCAGCTCCCCATGGCCTCCCATAGACTCATCTCAGCAGGACCCCTACTCGCTCCAGCACATCCACTGAGGTGGTCTCCCCTGCCGTGGGCCTCGGCCATGCCAGCACCTTCCCCACACTGCGGATCAGAATCACAGCCCTGACTCAGGGCTCCCAGATGAGTTTCCTTCCCTGCTGCTCTGTTACCCATGCCAGTCTCTGGTTCCTTCAGCGTCAGCACTGCACTTCTGATCCACTCCCTGAACCCCTTTCCTCATCTCCATTTTTCAACCGGGAAAATCCATAGCATCAAGTTACCTTCAGAAACTCCAGGACCCTCCCAAATTTCCAAGCACTCCTAAGCTTTCTCTTCTCTTGGACATCTTTCTAGACTCATTAAAGAAACACAGTGGCCTCCCCAGCTACCATTTGTCCAAAAGTGGATTTGTCCCCAGTTCATCAGTGCCTGATATTTATATTTAAGGCGATGTGGTGGGCAGGATTCTAAGATGGACCCAGGATTTCCTGCATCCCCCTTTGTGTATACACCCTGAGAATACCATGGATTTTATTCCCATGAATCGCTGCTGTTTTATGACATGGGTGACCTTCAGAAAGAAAAATGATCTCAATGGGCCTGATTCCATGATAAGGAGAACTTCAGTCTTATGCCACAGAGAGCTGAATTCTATCAACAGGAAAAACTACAAGTGGATTATTTCCTCATCACATCCAGATAAAAACTCAGTCAGGCCAACACCTAGATTTCAACTTTGTGATGCCCTAAGCAGAGGACCCAGCCACACCATTCTGGACTTCTGACTTAGAGGACTGTGAACTAGTAAGTGGGTATTGTATGAAGCCACTGAATTGCTGGTAATTTGCAATATTGCAGAAAATGAACATAGGTGAGTATTTAATTCTGTTGACGTTTTGGGTTTTTCCATGTCGATTCTGGTACTAGGGTCTCAGATAAGGGGCTGCAGCTACACCAGTGTGGACTGCTAAGCTTCAGACTCCTAGCAGAATGAGCACTGGTTGCCTGGTTCACTCTGAATATAATTTAGCAGCAAGCAAAGATGAATGTGACCTTCCTGCCCTCAGGGGCTTCTAATCACGTTGTTAGACCAGCAATAAAGAGTCTAATAAAAAGGGCAGAGCAGAACGCTGAGTAAAAATCAAAAGAAGGTAGCTGGACATGGTGGCTCATGCCTGTAATCCTAACACTTTATGAGGCCAAGGCGGGCAGATTGCTTGAGCCCAGGAGTTTGAGACCAGCCTGGGCAACATAGCAAGACTCCATCTCTACAAAACTCAAAAAAATTACCTGGGCACGGTGGCACACACCTGTAGTCCCAGCTACTTGGGAGCCTGAGGTGGGAGGATCACTTGAGCCTGGAGGCCGAGGCTGCTGTGAGCTGTGATCACACCACAGCACTCCAGCCTGGGTGACAAAGTGAGACCCTGTCTCAAAAAAAAAAAAAAAAAAAAATCAGAAGAAAGGAAATCGTATCCAACTGGTGAAATCAAAAACTGGTATTTGACATATAAAGTCTGAGTAGGGTTTTATTGAGGGATGAAGGTAGGAAAATAAGAGCAAGTTAGGCAGTGTGCTGCTTGATTGCACAGGCTGTGAGACATTCAGTACATAAGCGATAGTATAAGTTAGGGTGAAAACATCTTCTGGGTCCACGGTGTGAAGGCTCTTAAATAATAGGGTTATTTGGCAAGGGAATGAGGGGCCCCAAAGAGTTTGGAGGCTGGGACAGGATAGAATCAGGGTGTACTGAATGCATAGGATGGATTAAAGGCAGGTAGAAGAAGAGGATTATTCACAGACCCTGAGAGTAGAATAGGCAAAAATTAATCAGCACCTGCACCGTGGCTCTGGCAGTGGGGACAAGAAAAGGAGACAAATGTTGCAGTCACTGGGGAATACAGAATTTTGAGCAACAGGATAAACACAGCATCTGGCACAGGCCCATTCATTGGTCCAGCCTCCCTCCAGGCGTCCCATTATTGAAGATGTGTATTGTGTCTGCTCTCTCCAATCATCTGTGCCAGGTACTATCAAAAAGGCAAGAGTCACTGCATTGGCAGAGGTGGAATGACTGTGATACATGGCTAAAATCTACAGGATCTGGAGGGAGAGACATGGCACTAAACGGCAGCTGCAGGGTCTTCAGGAAAGAATGATATTTACATTGTTTTGTTTACAGGTGGCAAATTTTAAAAAGAAAAGGGATCTGCTCATTTCTCCTCTAAACCACCAGTAAAACTTCACCTTATCCCAGTACACACACACACTCTCTCTCTTTCTCTCTCTCTCTTTCTGTCTCTCTGTTTCTCTCTCTCTCACACACACACACTCACACTCACACTCACACTCAGCTGCAGCCTGCTGGCTCCAGCTCAAATGAGTTTCACAATGACAAACAGAGAGAAACAGTTATTCCTGCAAATGCTTCGTTGAGTTGTTCTTGAAGACAACTTGGTAGCCATAAAACAGTCCTTTGGGCTATTCCTTAGACACTGGCTTCCTTTGCCTCCCTCCTTGACTGACTGCCCAAGCTATGGCTGTTCCTTCCTAATCAGGATTTTATAGGGCAGGAGGCATACAACGTCGTCTTTGTTCAACCACCACCAGACCAGTCAAGGGCAGACTGGGCCAACAGGGCTGTTCCCCCTTCCCCTTCGGTTCTGGGTAAGCACACATCTTCCACCCTTACTTTAAAGGCAGACAATTTGTTTTTATCATTTGCCAACACAGCTGAGGATGATTATTAATTAATCAAAAACACTGACTTTTAACTTCCCACGCTCTCTCCAGAGATGCTCCAGTGGCAGCTTTGCATCTGGACTTCAGAGCGGTTTAGATAGAAGTGGGCACCATGCAGCAAAGACTTGTCTTTTTCTGGTTTCTTCTTTTTCAAATACAACTCTAGCTTAATCCCATTTCGCCAGTAAACTTGATTTTAAGGGCGTCTCATTGGGTGGGGTTTCTGTTGGTCTTTTTATACAGCTTCCTTTGAAATCAGAAATGCTGTGTCAGGATTTCACAAAAAGTAAAATAAGTTCAGAGCACATTTTCTGTTCATCAAAAGCTTGAACCGAAGCACAGTAACAGTATGTTTCCATGAATAATGAGACACCATTGTCTTCCTCTGCTTGCAAGCTTATGTTCTGGTATTACCCAAGGTCTCAGCAGTGCATACCTAACAGTTTCTGAGAGCAAGTTTGAAATGTGAAATTTGAAAGAGCTCAACAAAGGATTATCTGATTCAGTTGGCTGCAGTTTAGGCAACTGAATTTTCTCCCCCTTCCAAAGAGGGCAGGCCGGACAGTCATCCTCACCTCTGCACTCATTTGTGTTGCCATACAGTAGTTCCCAACGCAAAAAGGGGAGGCAGAAGACAGCAAACCACAAGTTACACTTCAAAGCTGAATGGCTACTCTCTAAAGTGAGATGAGGGCCGGGCACGGTGGCTCACGCCTGTAACTCCAACACTTTGGGAGGCCGAGGTGGGTGGTTCAACTGAGGTCAGGAGTTTGAGACCAGCCTGCCAACATGGCGAAACCCCGTCTCTACTAGAAATACAAAAAAAAATTAGCCAGGCGTGGTGGCGGGCACCTGTAGTCCCAGCTACTCGGGAGGCTGAGGCAGGAGAATCGCTTGAACCCGGGAGGCGGAGGTTGTAGTGAGCCAAGATCACGCCACTGCACTCCAGCTTGGGCGACAGAGCAAGACTGTCTCAAACAAACAAGAAAGTGTGATGGGGCATTTGGGGCTGGCTTCACTACTTGGCAGAGGCTAGAATAAAAAATCCACTGCCTTGAGGGGCTGCCTGTGCTGATAAAAGAGAGCAAAACCAAACTTCGGAGGAAAGTGCACTTCCCTTCCACTTACCGACGGCCACATCTTCGGAACCAAAAGTACCTGGAAGGAGTACGTTGTCTCCTAAATGCAGTGATCTGAACTTTGGAAAAGTGTGTTGTGAAATGTGGAGCAAGACCACAAGGCATTGTCACACTTGGGCATCCCATTTCTCTTCTCCATCTTTCAGTGATACGTGTTCTCAGAGCCCTCCAACTTCTTCCAACTCCTGGGGCTGTTTCGCTAATGCTCAAAGCATCCAGGCTTCTGTCTCTTCTCTTTGCCCTCCTGCCACCTGTCTTTTCTTCCTTGTCATTGCTCATTAGCCTTCTCCACTGGAGGTGTGGAAGGGAAGTAAAAGGAGATAAAAACTCCGCTTGTCACAGTCCATTTGCCTCTTGTCAACAGCTCTGGTAAAAGGCCAAAGAGGAAGCTATTGGCGAAGATAAGAGTTTAGATAAGGTTTGGGGATTATCTGTAAAATTCATTTATTCATGGTTACCCTCCCAGTCACCTGAGGATAATGGGGACTTATCTTTGTCTAGCATTTTGTTAGGAAGTTAAGAGCAAAATACAGCTATTTCTAAGAGCTGTTCAAAATAACTCCATGAGATAAAACAAGTATAGTTGCCTTATACCCAGGTGACATAAAACTGGCATTAGCAGCTCAAAACAGCTAAGTATCCACTCCATTGTTTAACTCTCTGAAGCTAACTGCCTCTGGAAATGGAGAATTTCCTCTCTCTAGTCAGGTAGGGAAAGAATTTAACTCATTCTTGGGTTAATAGGTGTCCCTGGACAGCTCTGCATTTCTTCTGAATGAGTGGGAAGAAGAAAATTGGACAGATAAGTGAGAGTCTTTGATTACAAGTAATGGAAAACAACTGAAATTAATTGAAGCCAGAAAGTTCAATTATGAGAGACCCAGCAGGTGGGTCTCCTGGAACCAAGGGTGGACGGAGGCCTGGAAGGCTTTTAGGGCTCTTTCCCCACACCTGCTTTTTTTAATTTTTTTTTTAAACCTATCCATCCTATTCAGTTCCCTCATTCACATACCAGCAACCCCCTCAACTCCATCCTCCCTTTCCCCTCCATACACAGCATAAGGGAGACACAGCAGAACCAGAGGCCCAAATTTCCACTTTTACAGAGCTAAACACAGATGACTGTCTTTAGAGTTTAAAATCCTCAAGAGAGTACGTCTCTTTGGCCCACCTTGAGTCAAGTATCTGCCTCTGGTCCAGTCAGCTCTGACGGGAGAGTCGGACAGGGGCAGAGACATGGTGGCCTGGTCCACTAGGCAGTGCTTAGAACAAGTGGCCAAGGATGTGGTAGGATCACTCCAGGCTTGTTAACCCAACAAAAGGAAAGATACTTGGTACCTGTTCCCCTCTTGCTCACAATCTGGAGACAAAACCTACACATGTAGGGAGACAGGCAATTAAAACTATTTAGCATTAATTACTATGAGAGAAAAACCCTGGTTACAATGAACTCTTAGGGGAACACATTCTATTTTGTGGAATGAAGTGTTGCCAGATTCTAGAATCACAAAGCCAAAGGAGATCCTTTTAAAAAAAAAAAAAAAAAAACTCTTAGGAAATACTGAAATGGCCCATCTTTAGTAGAATAGGTCAATACATTTAGAATATGCATAAAATGGAACCCACAGCATAGCAGTGAATGTGAAGGAGTTACAGCTACACGGTTCAGTGTGGATAAATCTCCAAAGTATAATGATGCATGAAAAAGCAGGTCACAGAAAAACACATACCACATGATTTTACTAAAACATGCAAAACCAGACAACATACTACTTAGGCATACATATATACGATATAGCTATAAAGAAAAACAAGAGTCGCTGGGTGTGGTGGCCCACGCCTGTAATCCCAGCACTTTGGAATGCCAAGGTGAACAGCTACCTGAGGTCAGGAGGTCATCGAGATCAGCCTGGCCAACATGGTGAAAACCCATCTCTACTAAAGATACAAAAATTAGCCAGGCATGGTGGCATGTGCCTGTAATCCCAGCTACTTGGGAGGCTGAGGCAGGATAATCGCTTGAACCCGGGAGATGGAGGTTGCAGTGAGCTGAGATCATGCCACTGCACTCCAGCCTGGGTGACAGAGTGAGAATCCGTCTCAAAAAAAAAAAAAAAAGGAAGAAAAGAAAAACAAGAGTATAATAGACTAAATTCAGGATAGTGGTTACATGTGAGGTAGGGAAGGAGAAGGTGATCAGAAAGGGGTAAACACCTTCAAACATGTTGTAAAGGTCTATTTCTTTCTTTCTTTTTTTTTTTTTTTTTTTTGAGGTGGAGTCTCGCTCTGTCGCCCAGGCTGGAGTGCGGTATCGAGATCTCTGCTCACTACAAGCTCCACCTCCCGGGTTCATGCCATTCTCCTGCCCCAGCCTCCCGGGCAGCTGGGACTATAGGCGCTTGCCGCCATGCCTGGCTAATTTTTTGTATTTTTAGTAGAGATGGGGTTTCACCATGTTAGCTGGGATGGTCTTGATCTCCCAATCTCATGATCCACCTGCCTCGGCCTCCCAAAGTGCTGGGATTATAGGCGTGAGCCACTGCACCCGGCCAAGGTCTATTTCTTAAGCTGAGTGGTGGATTTGGCAGCATTAATTTTTGTTATTAAATCTATACTTATGTATTCTTTTGTTTATATGATGTATTCTGTAAATTAAAAAATTAAGCAAATGCTATTAAGCAAGAGTTCAGTCTAATGAAACTATTCCCCTGTCCTGGGTGATGGCTATGTTATGCTGGCTTGGTCAGGTGGTAATAGTGAGTAATTCTGTTTGTCAAATGATTTTCTGGTGTTTGTCCACCTAACAATCATTGTGACAAGGAAAGTGTCCAGGGTGGCCTGTCAACACCATGGGCAGAAGAATGCCTGAGGTGCTTTTTTTTGGGTCTTAACCATGCTTTTTTTCTGGTCTTTTGGCCTGATTTGAGCTGCAGCCATTATTTATCTCTACTCCCAGCTCAAACATCCCAACCATCTCTACCCAAGAAAGTTGACTAACAGCTCAGCATGTTCCTCAAAACATGATTACAAACTGTTTGGCGCTTTCTTAAAAGGTTAAACAGAGAACTACCGTGTGACCCAGCAACCCTACTCGCATATGTGTATCCAAGAGAATTGAAAGCAGAGACTCAAACAGATTCTTGTACACCATTGTTCATAGCAGCGCTATTCACAACAGCCAAAAGATAGAAGCAACCTGTATGAGTCCATTTTCATGCTGCTGATAAAGACATACCTGAGACTGGGTAATTTATAAAGAAAAAGAGGCTTAATGGACTCACAGTTCCACGTGGCTCGGGAGGCTGACAATCATGGTGGAAGGAGAAAAACACGTCTTACGTGGCGGCAGATAAGAGAGAACAAGAGCCAAGTGAAAGGGGAAGCCCCTTATCGAACCATCAGATTTCATGAGACTTACTCACTACCACGAAAACAGTATGGGGGAAACCACCTCCATGATTCAATTATCTCCCACCGGCTCCCTCCCACAACACGTGGAAATTATGGAAAATACAATTAAAGATGAGATTTGGGTGGTGATGCAGCCAAACCATATCATTCTGCCCCTGGCCCTTCCCAAATCTCATGTCCTCACATTTCAAAACCAGTCGTGCCTTCCCAACAGTCCCCCAAAGTCTTAACTCATTTCAACATTAACTCGAAAGTCCACAGTCCAAAGTCCCACCTGAGACAAGGCAAGTCCCTTCTGTCTATGAGCCTGTAAAATCAAAAGCAAGATCGTTACTTCTTAAGTACAGTGGGAGTACAGGCATTGGGCAAATACACCCATTTCAAATGGGAGAAGTTGGCCAAACAAAGGGGCTAAAGGCCCCATGCAAGTCAGAAATTCAGCAGGACAGTCAAATCTTCAAGCTCCAAAATGATCACCTTTGACTCCATGTCTCACATCCAGGTCACACTGATGCCACTGCCTATTACCCACTTCCAAAGTTGCTTCCACATTTTCGGGTATCATTGCAGCCGTCCTATACTGTACCAGTACCAACTTACTGTATTAGCCTGTTTTTATGCTGCTAATAAAGACATACCTGAGACTGGGTAATTTATGAAGAAAAAGAAGCTTCATGGATTCCCAGTTCCACGTGGCTGGAGAGGCCTCACAATCATGGTGGAAGGCGGAAAGCGAAAGGCACACCTTACATGGTGGTAGATAAGAGAAAACTTATCTACTTGAGAGTCAAGTGAGAGGGTTTCCCCTTATAAAACCCATCAGATCTCCTGAGACTTACTCACTACCATGAGAACAGGATGGGGGAAACTGCTCCCATGATTCAATTGTCTCCCACTGGGTCCCTCCCACAACACATGGGAATTATGGGAGCTACAATTCAAGATGAGATTTGGGTGAGGACACAGCCAAACCATATCACAACCCACGTGACCATTAACAGATGAATGGAGACCAAAATTTGGTGTATTCATATAGTGTAATATTATCCACCTATAAAAAAGAATTGAATTCTGATGTATGCTACAACATGGATACATTTTGGAAGCATTATGCTTAGTGAAATAAGCCAGACACAAAAGGACAGATATTGTGTGATTTCACTTATACAAGGTACATGGAATAGGCAAATTCATACAGACAGAAAGTATAACAGAGACAGAAAGTAGAATGGGTTACCAAGGGATGGTGGAACGGGGAAGGGAGAGTTATTGTTGAATATGTGCAGAATTTTTGTTGGAGATTATGAAAAAGTTTTGGGTATAGCGTGATAGTTGTATAGCATTGTGAGATCATATATAGATGACGGAATCTCCCTCTGTTGCCCAGGCTGGAGTACAGTGGCATGATCTCAGCTCACTGCAGCCTCTGCCTCCCAGGTTCAAGCACTTCTCCTACCTCAGCCTCCAAAGTAGCTGAGATTGCAAGCGTGGGCCACCACATCCAGCTAATTTTTATATTTTTAGTAGAGAAGGGGTTTTGCCATGTTGGCCAGGCTGATCCCCAACTTGTGACCTCAAGTGATCCGCTCACCTCAGCCTCCCACAGTGCTGGGATTAAGTCATGAGCCACCGTGCCCGGCCTCTTTTCTTTGGTTTGCTTAGACCAGTGGGTTGCTTCTGGCATGGAGAATATCCTGTCTCTATTTAAATGGGCAAAGAACATCCCCAGATCCACAGAACGGATGGGAGGGAAGTATCATGACTGGACAGTTTAGGAGTTTGGGTTGTTCCAATGCACGGCTGGAGCTGGCCAAGGCCAGAAAGAGATCCCTTGAAACTTGGAGCGATGGCTCACGCCTGTAATCTCAGCACTTTGGGAGGCCGAGGCAGGAGAATCACAAGGTCAGGAGTTTGACACCAGCCTGGTCAACATGGTGAAACCCTATCTCTACTAAATATACAAACAATTAGCTGGGCGTACTGGTGAGTGCCTATAATCCCAGCTACTTGGGAAGCTGAGGCAGGAGAATCGCTTGAACCTGTGAAGTGGAGGTTGCAGTGAGCTGAGACTGCTCCATGCACTCCAGCCCTGGAGACAGAGTGAGACAAGAAAGAAAGAAAGAAAGAAAGAAAGGAAAGCGAGAAAGAGAGAAAGAGAGAGAGAGAGAGAGAGACAGGGAGGGAGGGAGGGAAGGAAGGAAGGGGAGGAGGAGGAGGAGAAGGAGAAGGAGAAGAAGAAGAAGGAAGAAGAAGAAGGAGGAGGAGGAGGAGGAGGGAGGGAGGGAGGGAGGGAGGGATCCCTTGCTGGAGCTGAGGCACGCATGCAGCCGGGCCTCACGTGGGGCCAGAGCCACCTTATGACCTTCAATGGCACTCGTGACTATTGCCTCTGTGGGTTCCTCCCACCACCATAATCTCACTATAAAAATTATTTTTATGTAACTTTAAGTACTTCAACATTTTTTTCTTCTTAGCCAAAATGTAATTGATTTTTGCAGGCCCTAAAAATTTTCTTTCTTTTTTTTAGAGATGGAACCTGGTTATGTTGCCCAGGGAGGTTTCAAACTCCTGGCCTCAAGCAATCCTGCCTTAGCTTCCCAAAGTTCTGGGATTATAGGCATGAGCCACCACTCCCTGCCCTTTTTCTGATGTGAGAAAAAAATTAAAACAGTGTGTAGGCCCCTGTAAGTATCATGAGCTCTAGGCACTGTGCCAACATATATAACGGGTATATTGGCTCTGGGAGGAACTGGACACACTGTCTTGTATTCTCCCTCTACAGCTCATTCTCCTGGGGCAGTAAGGGAGTTTGAAATCATCTTGTGCTGCCTCTCATGCGAGCAGGAATCCCACCAAGGCCTCTTTGACATGGAATCCTGCCATCTCTGCCCCCAGGAGTGGGATCTGAGCAAGTTCTCAGTAGCGAGCTATTGGGCTAAGGTCTGCATCCCCCTAACTTTCACCAACTGCTCCAAATCCTGCCCAACTGGAACAACACAGTGCAAGTTTTAAGTCTTTGAACTATCTGAGGAACTATTATGTGTCATCACCACCACCTCAACACAAGTTCTCTGCTCCAGATTAAGCACCCAAGCTTTGTGATGAGAGATTTGTACACCCCTTATCTTGCCAAATGCCTGCCTCTGGACAAGGGCAAATGAACCCCTGGATGTGGTCTGATGTGACCACAACTGTTACCTCTGCTACGACATCATCATCCTTCTACTGGTTTCATTTATCAGTAGATAGATCACATGGTCATCATACACTAGCTCTGTGAAACCCCATAGTTAAACCCCATAGTTCTTTCCCTACCCCCAAACTGAAGTGAAGCCAGCCTCTCTCAAACTCTACCCACACCATTGGTTTTGTTCAGCATGGAGACTCTTGCCTCCTCACAATCATGTCAAGGTCCTTGTTCATCCAGGATAAAGGGTGTCCTTTCTGTGCTTGACCATCCACAGACTTGACAAGCATGCGTTCTTTGTCTTCATTCTGCAGTGTCAGAACCATACATCCTATTTTTAAAGTTGCCAGTTGTTTTACTTTGTTGTTGTTTTCCTGTTACTGAAAGTTGAGTCTACGCCCTGATATGGTTGAAACAGAGAAACTTCCATTTTTGACTTGTGATTGATTTTGGCATTCTAGGGAAGAAGAAAATTAACCATTGGAGTTAATTTGTCCTTTTATTCTGGAAAGAACTCCTTTGATGAGAGTTTTCTTTTATTTTATTTTCTAAGTCACCAGGTGTAAGGCTAGATGGGACGGGACAACCTTCCAGGAGAGATGATCTATCCTGGCCACACAGCAGTAAACCAGTGCTTCCGTGAGGGGTAGCTAGGAAAAGATAGTGGTGATGAGGATGACCAGCAGTAGCCTGTAGGGGATCTGATATCTACTTGAACTTTCTTTTTCTGTTCTACAATTCTCATCTGTTCTGTTGGAACCAAGTTAGTTTACATTCCTAAAAGTGGTATTGTCACTCAGCAATAGTATTGAGGGCCAAACCAGAGTTTTATGAGTAGGAATGAAGATAGCATTTAGAAGAGTATTCTGTTAATGCATATGGTAAAATGTTGACTTTTAAATTCCTGCACTTACAGTAGTAGATCTCTGCTGCTTTTACCTGCCTTTCATCCTTTCCTGTCTTTTGCAAACACACTCCAGTTTTCTTTTGGGGAACCATTTCTCCACCATACTTGATCCCCGTGGTGGCAGGGGCACCCCCATACCCTGCCTCCACTGGCCAGCATGCAACCTAAACCTAGAAAACAAGAGGGATACATCATCCTTTTCAGAGGGGCATGAGGTCCACTGGGCCAGCCCATCACTTCCAGGACTTCTTGCCTGCACTATCAGTAAAGAAGGGCTTCTATACCTGCTGGGAGTTGCTCTGCTGGAGGAAGTCAGCCTGAACTGAAGTATCCACCATCATCCAAACACAGGAGGCCTGACTGAGGCCAATGCCAGATGGAGATGGAGAGACTCGGGTGCCAATGACATCGTTTGCTCACGGCTATACTGAAGCTACCTTGGAATTCGCCATCTAATCCAGTTTGAATGGAGTTTCTGTCACTGACAACCGAAAGAGGCTAGAATAAGGTTATCCTTTTTAAGAACTGCACTAAAAACTGTCTTCCTGGAAAAAATAATTGACTTGGCAATTGTATTTTGTTTATTTTATGCTGGAATTTATCAACTATTAGATATATGAGAGTATGAATGTGATAGTTCAAGTGAAGCTGTTTTAAATGAGTGTACAGGCAATATTTGGAGATTTAAGTTAATGCAAGTGTCTTAATACTCGAGCAACAACTGGGCAAGGTAAACACAGGAAAGCTGATTGCTATGTAGTATTTGAGACGTGGGGAAAACATCTTCAGTTCTTAGTGTGTAGATAGTTTGGGCAGTAAACTAGTCCTACCAGCTCCTTAGATCAAACCACAAAAATGAAGGAGGCAAAGAAATGAAGGAAGCAGGCTGATTACATTTACATTTAAATTGCAGTTATTAGGAATATTTTATTTGCCACATAGATAAGACACAGCACTGCCAATTCGTGTCTGGTATAGAGGTTGCCCACTAGAAGCGGGTGATTGGCTTGGTCTGGACTGGGAGGCCAGTGCCACACCTCGCCTATCATTTTTTCCTGAACTCTTGCAGAAATGTCTTTTTTGAGTGTGCATAACTTTGTTGTTGTTCTTAAGTCTTTGTGGACAGACAGATGTGATCCAAGTCTCAAATCGGAAGACAGGGAAGCCCAGATTTTAATTTCAGGTATAATACTGAGTCCCTGTGTGTCCTTTAAAAGTCAGTTAACCTCCTGGCCTCAGTTTCCCTGTCTGCAAAACAAGACTCATAATCCAAACTTAAATGTCTCTGTGGGCCTCTGTGTACATTAATTATTGTTTATAGCGCAAGTGGAAGTTGAGCTGTGTTAATTATTATTATCATTCCTGGGTCTTCCAGCCAAGTTTGAGCCAAGCCCTCCTCTTGCTTTTAGTTCCTGAGATCTGACAGATTCAGCCATGAGGAGGGTCGTACGTCAAGGCGAAATCAGCAGAGAGTGCGTGCCTCACCCGGAGAAGGCAACTGGCCCCAAAGCCTTGGCTCTGGGGATGTGGAGCAGCCCAGGTTCCTATGGCTTTGTTGGAACCTCATGCTAACAGAGTAAGAGTTC
The DNA here is from genome assembly GCF_003255815.1 of Theropithecus gelada. NCBI lineage: Eukaryota > Metazoa > Chordata > Mammalia > Primates > Cercopithecidae > Theropithecus > Theropithecus gelada. Next base: position 105,346,782 of record NC_037671.1, on the reverse strand, counting down.
TGAAACTGCTGCCACTCTCCTGTCCCTCGCCTCTTTGTGTACTTGCCATTTAATTTACCAAGAAGCCTGGAGATCAATAAGAGGAGCTCACCCTGTCATTAGACAGGGCCCTAAATTGCAAGTTGCAGCTGGAGAAGCTTCAGAAGCATTGTGATCACTCATGAAGAAAGATGACTAATCGCTTTCTTCTGGTCACTTATTTGGCTTATGACTTTGTTTCTACTCTCTAAGTACAATAGTTATCAGATTTCCATGTAACTAGGTAGTGACAATTGGTATGTCTAGTTTCATTTAATACACTTGTTTGTGGGTTCTGCTACCTCACTGAGGCCAAGTTGCTTAGTTATATTGTATCCTGCCTTTTTAAAGCTCAGGAGACAGGCAGAGGAGGGAAAGCTCACCTTAGCTCACCAATCTCCATCTTCATCAGGATCAGCATCAGCATCACTAGTGAGTGTCCGGGAGACACCGTGTGTTTAACCCTTTGCAGTGAAGTTAATCTCTACGTATCCAGTGCAAGTTAGACAAACAGTTCCAACAGGTTTGGATCTCAGCCGTGTGCAGAACCCTATAGTTTAGAAAAACAACACCAAAAATACACCAGCATTCCAAAGAGCAGGGGAATGTATCTTCTACCATGGTTTGAAGCCAGCTGTCCAGGGCACAGGTGGAACCAATTTCCTATATTACCTTTCTAGGCAGGGACCAGAGGAGTCAGTTTTTAGGGGAATCCTAAGCCCCCTTTGTGGCAGCATCCTTACCCACTCAGAATGGAAGCCAGCTGTCCAAGGGTTGACCAGGTCCCTGCCTGTGTGCCTGACATCCTTTCTCAAGGAACATGCACACCCACATCTATTGGCACGGACTTGTAACTATCTCCTTCCGAATTCGGTCCTTGCTGTTAATACTGACTCCGCCCCCCACACACTCCCGCCTTCACTTTCCCCAGCTCTGCAACCCCCTGGCAGACAGGCAGGTCCCAGGCTCTCTTGTCTGCTCAGCACAGCAGGCAGACGTCGGGGTGGTGGTGCGTGCTAGTTAACTAATTAATGATTATAAAGCACTTTGAAAACATAAAGAACCAGATAAATGCCAAGTATTATTGTTATTAATGATGAGGAGGCTGTTTAGTCATCCTCAGCCCTGAGCTCGGCTCACTGCTCCCACTGTGGCTGCAGGCTGATTTGAGAACCAGGATGCGAACTCCCCTCCTCCCTGCAGGCGCTGTTTCACACTGAGTCAGTGACCAAGGTGAAGGGCCAGGAAACCTTCTCTCCTCCTCTCCCACCTGCTGTCAAAGCACTGCCTACTTTGTGGCTGTAAGGCTAACATTTACCGAAAGCCGGGGTTTGAAACTGCCTCTCTATTTCCCATTCACCTGTTCAGTCAGTTCATTGATGTTTACTTGAGTGCTCACTGATGGTGATTAGACTGCCATCTCTGTCTGAGGACAGGACGCAGCCTGAAATGAAGCCCCGCTTTATATTCAATCAAATTCCATAAGGATGGATTCACTTCTACAAGGATCTCTTTTACATGTTTTGGGGGCTTGATATTTTCTTCTAGATGCCTCTGTGTATGTTTGTTCCTTTGATATAGCAACTCTGTCAGCTGGGAAAGGCAGATGTTATTTTCCCCATTTTGCAGATGGGAAACCTAAGGGTCAAGGACATGATGAGCCTTGTATAAGGCCCCAGGGGCTCTAGAATCTAGTGGCAGGGCCAGAGTTCACTCCAGCTCTCCTGAGCTCCAGGCTGAACAGTGCCCTCTGACACATGAGGTGACTGCAACAGACTCCAGACACCTGGCAGGATGTGCAAAGATACTTTAAACAGCTTCTCGATAATGTTCTAGCAAAGCAGACACTTTCAGAAACCCCGTAGTCTCTGCATGGACGTCTGACCTGAAGCTCCTCTAGCCACTGGCTAGCACTGAGGAGTTCTCCATGTCCTGTTTCAGGCTCGTGATCCTGGAATCTGACACTGTCTCAAATGCTTGGGCCGAGAAGACCCTAGAATCCACCTGTGTAACATCCCCACTCCACAGATGACGAAACTGTGGGCCAGAGAAGTCCAACTACTGGTCACTGATGCCAGAGCCGGTGAAGGGGTAAGGCTCGCTGCATGCTTCCCCCGCCCTCCCGCAAGGCTTCTGGCTCCACAGCCAGCCACCATGCAGCCTCCGGATCTCCACTGCTGGATGGGAAGGTTCCAGGGGGTTTCATGTCTTTTGTGATGTTCTGTATTTTCCAAATTTTCTCCATTGAATGTTTTCCAAATTTTCTTCTGAAATAAATTATAGAAGGAATCAGAAAACAGGGCCGGGTGCAGTGGCTCACGCCTATAATCCTAGCACTTTGGGAGGCTGAGGTGGGCAGATCACCTGAGGTCAGGAGCTTGAGACCAGCCTGGCCACCATGGCAAAACCTCATCTCTACTAAAAATACAAAAATTTGCCAGGCGTGGTGGCAAACACCTGTAATCTCGGCTACTCAGGGAGGCAGGAGAATCACTTGAACCCAGGAGGTAGAGGTTGCAGTGAGCTGAGATCACGCCACTGCACTCCAGCCTGGGCAACAGACCCTGTCTCAAAAAAAAAAAAAAAAAAAGGAAAAAGAAGTACTCAGAAAATAAATCATTGTTTTATACACACACAGACACACACACACACACACACACACACACACACACACACAGAGCTATCTACCAATCTGCCTGTCTGTAGCTCAAAGTATGGGCTACTGCATTTCTCTTCTCCAAACTCCCTCTTGGATTGACAGTCTTTTACTGGAGACTCACTTGAGGGTTCAGACATCGCTGGTTGTCTTCTCCCACTTTAGTCCGCAAAAAGGAATATTTCAACAGATCTACAATTTTGTTCTAGGTCTAAACCCCTAAGAGTGAAGCTGTGGGGCCTGGGGGTGGGAGGGATGGTTGGCCTGAGCCTACAGCCAGGGGGATGGGAGGGTGCGGGAACAGCCTCTCTTGGTGGGGGACTGGTGCTGCTGTGAGGACAGCCTTCACTGCCTCAGAACCCATTTCCAGGGCTTCTCAGTGACCATGAAATCCTGCTGTGTCCCTGCTAACACCCCACAATGTGCATTCTTTTGACTAAGGTCTGCGGCCTAGTGCTGTGGCCTAGATGCTGTGAGATTTCTTTTTTTAAGTAGTAAGTTTATGGTGTGGTTACATTTTAAAATTGCAGCTACAAAATACATCAAGTTCAAACGCACATCCACAGTGCTACCGTGGCCTGGAGTGGAACCCTGCAGCAGAGCAGCCCCAGGCACAGCCCTGCCTTCCGCCCTCTCTTACCCCTCCCAGGCAGTTTAGAGCAGCCCCTTGGGCTCCCACTGTTGCGCTGGCACAGTGGGGCCACCGCCCGGCTCACAGGGGCAAGGTGAGGTAGCAGAGCCAGGAAATTTGATTCTTTTCACTTCCTTGTGAGGAGATCCTTTATTCCTGAAGAATTCGAGGGTGTGGAGAAAGCAGAGGAAAGACAGCATCCAGGGGTGAAATACCATCGGCCAGGCAGAGCCAGCCAGAGGCGCCAAACCCACTGGTCCGAGTGGAAAGTGAGCCGGGCGTGCTCCAGCACAGCCAAAACCCTCCTTGGGGTTTTCTGCTATGGGGATAGCATACTTCACATGGCTCAGTGATTTCAAAAAGAAAAGAAAATGAGCCTCCCCAAACCAGAATCCTCACCTGTCACCTACCTCCCTCTCCGCCTTTCTCAGCATAGCTAATGTGAATTGAGTGCTTTGTGTGCCAGGCCCTATCACATACAGTCTCTCATTTCACCCTTATACCCACATAGGAGCTCCATTTTACAGAAGAGCAAACTAAGGCACAGAGAGGTTAAGTGGCTTGTCCAAGGACGCACAGCTAGAGCATGATAGGCCTGGGATTTGAACGTGTCTTCCTGGCTCCAAAGCTCATGCTCCCCACCTCTGGTATTTAGGGGACCATAATCCCGTTGGAATCTCTCTAATGGCATCAGCCCTCTCAGTCAGTCAGAGGGCCAAATGGAAGCAGAAAATATTTTGGGATCTCTTGCAAGCCTGAACTAATTGCTTAGGAGATGTTAGGAAGGCAGGAGTGCTGGTGCTGCTTTTGTGCATTTTGAGTTCTGGTCGGGCATTTGTTCCCACGGACAGTCCACTTGGTGCAAGGAAGGAGGCAACCCGAGGAGCTTTGCCGCTGGAAGGGCAGGATGTAAGTGCGTATCTGTGTGTGACCTGCCACCCCCAGCTCAGCAGGGAGAAAGCCAGGCTTGCTTAGCAGGCAGAGACACTGGTTTAGTTGCTTTAGCTGCCCGTAATGTGAACTCCTCAACACCATTTCCACTTCCATCCAAATCCACTTACACATGCTGCTTGAGTCCTTCTAACTTTATAAGCATAAAGGCATAGATGCTGGAACAAAAAGCTTTCTGCAACTCTTCCCACCCACAGGAAAGGTTTGGTGTGGGCAGTTGTGCCTTTGTTCAGCTTTACCTGGCTGTGCCTCCAAGGACCCCACCAACTACGCATTGAACTTGCACTTCCTAGTCACAGAGAGTGCAGCTCTCAGTAATCCACATTAAGGCTTTGGAACTCAGTTTTGCATATTGGTCCTGTTTTACATCTGACCTCATCAACGTGAGGCCATTCCTCTCTCCTGAGGAGTGACTTTGGAAGAGTGTGACTGGCAGGGAAGCTGAGAGCTGGAGAGTCATGCCCAGGATGGACCTTAGCTATAGAAAGCCTTTCATCTGGCCGGCTCTCAAAGCCCTGAGGGCTATAATTAGTCCTCACAACACCTCTGCCTGGTAGGAAAGTGTGATCGCCTCGTTTTTATAGATTGGACAGCGAGGCATGGTGCTATTAAGTGACTTTCTTCAAGGCAGCACCTCCCTCAAAGAGCTGGGACTTGATCAGGGGGTGATTCTACTTCTGAAGTGGGGGGAAGAGCAGAGAGTGACACCAGGCTGAGTGAGCAGGTCAGGCCCTTGTCACCTGACCACCCTTCCCTCCTCAGTACACCAGCACACCCTAAATGTGGCTACTGGTAGGGGGTTTCAAAGGGAGGGTGAGGAGTAGAAGAGAAAGAGAATGACTTAAGAAGTCAAAGACTTAAGAAGTCAAAGGGAGGGTGAGGAGTAGAAGAGAAAGAGAATGAAAAGCAATAAATAGCCCAGGCAGAGGTTAGAGGTTCTCTCTGACTTCCTGTAAAGTATAATCCGACCAGCCACATGTGAGAGAAACCAAATGTCATGCAAAGCAGTGAAATTGTCACCCTCAGGATGCGGGGCGGGGGGGCCCTGAGACGAAAGGTCAGAATAATCCCTTCTCTAGCAAAGCTGAAGTCCCAGCACTATTTTTAGAAGCTCCTAGAATTTACAACCTATTTTTAGGAACTCCTAGAATTTGCCACCTGCTAAGATATAAGAAGAGCCAAAGAATTAGAGTTCATCACCCTAGAGTGTACAGTCAGCTTTCTCCGCCTTAGCCGATGGGCTTCTGAGAAGGGTACGTAGAACAGATGTTAGTAAAGTGAATCACCTTGAACACACTCCCAATGGTTAAAGGACTTGGGTGGAGAGCCAAGGCAAAGAGCCAGTCATCGCCCTGCCTGTACAGCTTAAGTTTAGTCTAGTGGTTAGGAGTAGAGGCTTTGAAGTCATGCAGACCCGAGCTCCAACCTCAGCCCCACCTCCCACCATAGCCATGTTGCCTGGAAAAGTGGCTTGACCTCTTTGAACCTTAGTTTCTTCATCTATTAATTAGGGCTTGCCATGCCCTCCCTCTCAGGGTGATTGTAAGAGTTCCTTATGATCATACTAGTTCCTGGTAAGCATTCAATGAACAGCAGCTGTTATTACACTCTTAAGTTTTATGTATTTCTTTTTCTTTATTAAAAGGATATCTTTTTTTTTTTTTTTTTTTTTGAGACAGAGTCTCACTCTGTTGCCCAGGCTGGAGTATGGTGGCACAATCTCGGCTCACTGCAACTCCGCCTCCTGGGTTCCAGCAATTCTCCTGCCTCAGCCCCCCAAGTAGCTGGGACTACAGGCACGTGCTACCATGACTGGCTAATTTTTGTTTTTGTTTTTTTTTTTTTTTTGAGATGAAGTCTCGCTCTGTCACCCAGGCTGGAGTGCAGTGGCCGGATCTCAGCTCACTGCAAGCTCCGCCTCCCGGGTTTACGCCATTCTCCTGCTTCAGCCTCCCAAGTAGCTGGGACTACAGGCGCCCGACAACTCGCCCGGCTAGTTTTTTGTATTTTTTAGTAGAGACGGGGTTTCACCGTGTTAGCCAGGATGGTCTCGATCTCCTGACCTCGTGATCCGCCTGTCTCGGCCTCCCAAAGTGCTGGGATTACAGGCGTGAGCCACCGTGCCCGGCCTAATTTTTGTATTTTTTAGTAGAGACAGGGTTTCACCATATTGGCCAGGCTGGTGTCGAACTCCTGACCTCGTGATCCACCCACCTCAGCCTCCCAAAGTGCTGGGATTACAGACGCGGCCAAAAGGATATCTTTTCTAGCTGACTGAAGTGATGACTGGAGAACTCAATTTCCCTAGGATTCTAAAACATGCCATTCCTCTGAGGTGGTTTAGAGCACCCTCTAAATCCAAATCTATGATACGCAATTGATTTTGCTTGGCCTAGAAGTGCCCTTGCTCATGTCCCTGGGGAAAAGCACAGATCAAGATGGCAGCCTGCATTGTCTCTGGGCTGATCCAGACAGTCACTGAGCTGAGCCCACTCCCATGGTTTCTCGAGAGGACCAGCTCTATTTATCTCATAATAGAAGTTCTGAAGTAATGGTTGAACCTTTTTCAGTACCCCCTTGAGAATTTGATAAATATTATAGCCCTCTCCCTCTCAAAAAATGCCTACGAACACAAAGTTTATGCTGTTGCTTCTCATTATTCGCAGTGGTTATTCTATAAACTCACTTGGAACACTGAATTGGCAAATTCTGAACCATCACTCCAGGGAAACATACGGTTAAGTTCCTGAGAGCCCTGGTCACAACATTTTCATCAACCAATCAGTATATAACCTTGTGTCATGTGTGTTTCTGTTTAAAAATCCCTAATTTTATACATATTGTTGATTTTGTTAACATAGAACTCACAGCCAACAGCACCATTCATGCCTGAAGGAAACTTATCGAGCCCGTGGATTTTCTCCACAAGCTACATCACAACCTTCTTCCACTTAGGAACATTAGATGCACCTCCGCACTACACCCGGAGGTCATTGTAATTGGTGAAATCACTAACAAAATACATAAAGAGGCAAAAAACATGACTTTGAATAGACTGCGGAAAGTCACTTGTTTACAGCATGAGAGCTGTGACAAGAAGGCAAAGTGTCACCTTGTTCAACCTCAGCTGGGAACGTGCATATTAGGTGACTCGAATGTGCTGCTCTGCACATGTGCTTGTCTGCAGATGACTGCAAACGCTCCATGAGTTTTGATTTGGGGGTTATAAGTAAAGTTTAGTGAGTAGATAAATTTGCAAATACAAAATCTTCTAATAATGAGGGTTGACTGTATATAGTTTGGGCATTCGAAGCCCATGAAAGCCAATTCTACGGGAATTGGGACAAAGAGAAGCATTTTAATTCTTGCAACCCATGGGAACCTATTTAAAGGAGAACAAGTAAATGTCTTTCTAAAAAGGTATAGGCATCCTTTACCAGGCATTTCTATCCTTTTTTTTCCCCTGATATTTTATACCTCTGAATTTTTCTCAAGACCTGGTAATTAAAATCAGGCATCTGAAAAAAAATTATTATAAAAACTAAGAATATTTGGTGCTTTCTTACATTTATTATTATTGGCCTTAGCAGGAAAAATGTTTTTCTTAAGCAAGCCTGATTATCACTACATGAAAAATATGCATATACAGGCCGGGCACAGTGGCTCACACCTGTAATGCCAGCACTTAGGGAGGCTGAGGGGGGCAGATCAAGAGGTCAGGAGTTCAAGACCAGCCTGGCCAACATGGTGAAACCCTGTCTCTACTAAAATTACAAAAATTAGCCGAACATGGTGGCATGCACCTGTAATCCCAGCTACTCGGGGGGCTGAAGCAGGAGAATCGCTTGAACCTGGGAGGCAGAGGTTGCAGTGAGCCGAGATCATGCCACTGCACTCCAGCCTGGGTGACAGAGTGACACTCCATCTTGGAAAAAGGAAAAAAATAGTGTGTGTGTGTGTGTGTATATATACATATATAAAAATGTAAATATATAAATATATAAATGTAAATATATTTACAAAAATATATATACACACATATACAGAAAGGAAGGAAACATGAAAAAAATGAATAGTTTCTAGGGTGATCGAATATGAAATAGTTTTTCTTTCATAATGTGCGCCTCAGTGTGGATGTTATGTGATCGCAGACATAAATTAACAAGAAAATATTTCAATGAAAACAATATGGGAGTAGAAAAAGACTAATGAAAATATCTTCAAACACAAGAAAATTAATAATCTTTAATCATTTCTCCCTTGGAAATCCATCCGCATTGGCAAAAAAGACAAAAGATCGAGCTCCTTCTCACCGATCGCTTCTGTTTTGCAGGATTCTCTGAGGGCCATGTTATTCCTTTGCAGGGTGGACTTCAATATTCTAAGCCCTTTAGGGGCTTTCATTTTGGCAGACACATGATGCTAAGACAGAAAGTAGACAACCATAATACTGCAGTCAAGAAGCGAACGGCCCAGATAACTAGTACATACCAGGGTGGCTTTGGGAACACGTGATTTTAGGAAAATTACCGAGGAGAAGGTCCAGAGAGAAGTCACCAGCAGGAGTGCATGCAAAGTAGTCTATAATGAGACAGATTGGACACAGGTGTGGCCTATAGCCTTTGAGCACCTATGGAGGTGCAATTCGCATGCCCAAGTGCCTTTGTAAAATTTCCCCTGAAGGCCTTGGCAATCAGCCAATCCAGGTTTTAGTGAGCACATTCTATATGCCAGTCTGGACTACATGTGGCCGACACCTAGAAAAATCAAACCCAATCCCTGGCTTCAAGTCACTGTCTGCTTGGGAAGTCCCGATTCAGTCATCAGAGAAGCACCCACTATGTAAGAGAACTCTAAGAAGCAAGACCCTGAGCTCCTGCTGGTGTCAGCCCATGGTCTAGGCTCTAGGGACAGGTTCTGAACAAGAAGAAGTTCCTGTCTTCAGGGGCTCAGACATTGTCTGTGGCAGAGACAGACGATGAACATGAAACTGAGTAAATAAACAGGATCCCTTCAGACAGAGGTGAAGTGCTGGGAAGGAAAGAATCAGCAACATGATGGAGAGTGCTTGGCCTCTGCGGGGGTAGCATTTGAGCGCTGGATGCTGGAAAGTGAGCCAGCTGTGGCAATATCTGGAGGGAGAGTTCCACTGGCAGAGGATCTGTGGTGTATGTGGCAGATCAGGAGGAAAGGAGTTCACAGGGAAAGAAAGACACCAAATAGAAAGGCACCCTCTAGGGAGGTAGAGGAGATGAAGTAATGCTGGACTTTGTGCTATAGGCTGTGGTTGCTGCTACTTTACCTGTGCTCCTGTAAAGACATTGCTAATCTAACCTTGCCTTCTCTACCACCAGGCCCAGCGGCACCTCTCAGGCAGGCACTACTAATCAACTGGAGTTGATGAGTGAGGTAAAGACTGTTTCTTATTGTACTATAAACGTTAGGAAGCCTTTTAGGATTTTGAGCAGACTGTCACAATAAAGTGTTTTAAGAAAGATTAATCTGACCATGGTATGCAATATAACTCGGAGGGAACTGAAGTGGGTGTTCCTGAGGCCACTTAAAAGAAAATAGTAATTGCAGACATTATTTAAGCACCTACTACATGCCGACCAATCCTTTATTTATTTTCATCAACCTCAAAAAGTAGATATTATTATCCCCTTTGAGCAGATAAAGAAACTGAGGCACAAAGAAGGTGTCATTTGCCTACGTGGAGAAACCAAGAGTTAAACCTAAGTCATTGGTTCCAAAGCCCTTGCAATTTCTCTATGCAGCGCTGATATTCTAAGTGTAAGGTGATAAGAATTTGGGGTGGGGTCTAAAAAGATTGGATAGACATGAAAAACATAAAGGGAAAATTAATGGGAATTGATGACTGGATATTAAAAGGAAGGCAAGAGTAAGGCCAAAGATAATAACAGAGAATGTGTCTTGGGTAGTGCATAGAAAAAAGCCTGTAACAGTACATGTCAAACTGTTAACAGTGATTGCTCCTGAGGAGTGAGACGGAGAGCTGCAGTGGGGATGGGGAAGACCTTTTTACTTGTTACTATAAGCTTCTGCCTTTTTTCCAATAATTATTTTTAAATAATTTAATAAATAAATAATTTTTAAATTAAATTTATTTAAAAACAATTCGGAGGTTTTTTCCCTCCTGAGTGACTGAGAGATGCCACTGATGGAATTCAATCGATTCCAAGCTTTGGCTTGGGGGTAAAGACAATGCATTTGGTCTCAGACACTGAGTTGAGTGAGGCGATGGTGGGAGAGCCACGGGACCATGACTCACGGGGTTTTCATTGCAAGTTAAGATTCAGGCACTTTCGTGGTTCCCAGTGCTGACCCTTCATTTTGGGATGCAGCTAACCCAAGCCATCCTGCCTGTCACTAGACTCGCCACTCGGCAGACCCCTAAAATTAAGAGCACCAGGGACCCGTGGCAGAACTTCAGCATCAGCTCTGCCTGGCGCATGGGAGCAGCACTGGCCTCGCTCTGGGCATGTCGTTTCTGCATTTGCTCACTCACTGTGCCCCATACTGGTCCTGGTAAGATGGCTGGGGAGTGGGAGGAGAGGAACACCTCTGGCATCCCTGGCCCTTGGAGGGCCCTTATGGGAGTGCTTGACCTCTCTGTGCCCTATATGGGTATCTACCTCATATCCGTTTATCTCAAAGCAATGGGATTGTGAGCAATGGCTAATAAAAAGAGCTATTTAACAACTAGCAGTTTACGTAATCACAACCATAGCAAAAACGACAATAGTAATCATATGTCCAGGGAAAACAACAGTTCTCTGAAAATTTCAGAGTAGATTCCCGAGGTGGAAATAAGATGCCCCCATAATCATCTTACTCAAGATGCTTTTTAATAGAAGGTAATAACCAGAAATGAAAACCATCAACATAACGTATGCCAGCTCATAAAAAATAATTGTTGGGTCAGCCAGGTTCCCTGAAGCGAGGCTTCCCGAGCCTGCTTCCTCCTTGCCAGCTTCAGACTTCATTTTCCACCCCCTGGAAGGGGCGACCTGTCTTCCAGGTTTGGGCTTTTGGAATCAGAGCAGAGAGAGCCCACTAAGCCCCTACATATTGTCTCAGCTTCCGGGCCTTTGGGAAGCTTTGAACTCCGGGAGTGGGCTGTTTCCTCTGTGGGAGGGAAACGAGTGGGGCAGAGCCAGGAGGAACACATTTCCCTCCTGTTTGTTTACCATATGTGTGGCTTCCAAGCAATCTGGCCTGGGCCGGGGAAGTCACTAACATGTCCCTGGTGAGCCCTTGTGCGAGACCCCCAGCCCTGCATGACTCGAGAGACTCCATCAGGTCCTGAAGAAGTCGGTCACATGGTCACTTTCCAGCCCCAACGTCTAGAACTTTCTTTAGAAATTGGCCTGAAAACAGACAGCTCTCCAAACATCCCAGCTGTCCGAACGTGCTAATTGTCCCACTGGCAATGGGAGAGCCTGATGAGTCATGCCCTGCCAGGCCCGCACCGTGTGTCATCTTGACAGTTTATGGCCTGACATTTGACCCGCAATCTCTCTGTCCCCTTGGTCAACGCCTCCTGACCCTGGAACTCTACTTTCATTTTAAAAGGCATAATTCTAAAGCATCCTTCCACACTTACCGCCTCTGACAGGGAGATTACCCCCAAGCTGCAGAAGGCAAATCTCATGGTTGGTGGGCGTGATGTGACACTTTACCTGTGTCAGGATCCCTGGCTGAACTGGTGACATTTGGGAAAGATCCCAGGTCTCTGTAAGAAACAGCAGCCTGAGTGTGGTGGCCATGCCCGGCATTACTCAGAATCTCTCCGTTGATTCATTTCAGTGATACAGAGAATTGGGGAATCAGGCAGCCACCCTGGTGACATACCTCTTTGTCACATTTAATCACTTAGAATCATCTGACATAACTTAGACTGTTTTACATTGTGTTATTTCAAAGTTTATGAGAGCTGGAGGGTGGACTGGGCCCCCCACGGGGGCCTGGTCCCTGGAGAGAGGGCCCTGGGACTCGGACGGCGAGTGGGCTTGTTTGCGTCCCATCCTCGTGCCCCCGAAGCCCCTTGTGTCATGCGCTCCTCCCCTCGGGTTGTCCTGTGGCATTCCATTCCTTTCATCTCCCCGATGAATCTCCCAGTGCGGTGGCGGCTCCTTCCTTCCTTGGCAAGCCTGTTGAGCCGAAGGGATCGTCTCCGAGGAAGCCCTGCAGTCGTCAGTCCCTCCCCACCAGGCCAGACCGGGTAGAGCAAATCCCCTCACCTGTCTCATTTCCTCTTCCTCTCCTGGTTCTGCCTGGGCTTGTCGCTTCTCTTCCTTGACTGCCCGGAGTCCTAAGAGCATGACTTAGATGAGTGACATCTTACAGGATCTCTGACTCTCAGAACCCTTACAGGACTTTCAATGCTTTCCTCTCCTCTCTCCGTCCCAACACCTCCATCGCTGCTGTGACGCTCATCTACAAAGGGCATTCACCCCACTTAGCAGGCACCAGGAGTGGCGAGGACTGGACTTGCTCCCTTGTTTTGCTTCCCAGTACTCCAGTCCTGTGGTCACTCCCTCCTCGGGTAGCTGGCCCGCGAGTGTGCGTGGCCAGTGACACACCAGCACCTTCCCAGAGCAGCTCACCCCGTGCTGTCGGCTGTGGCAGCTGAGAGCCACACATGCAATTCTGCAGTTACTCGCTGAGATGGAAGATACACGCCAGATTTCTAAAACCTGAAACAGTGACAACAAAGAGAATCTCAAATATCCCATAAGATTTGAGAGAATCTCAAATATCCCATAATATTTTATTTTTTTAAATTTTTTCTTTTTTTTTTTGAGACAGAGTTGTACTCTTATTGCCCAGGCTAGAATGCAGTGGTGCGATCTCAGCTAACCGCAACCAGGTTCAAGCGATTCTCCTGCCTCAGCCTCCCGAGTAACTGGGATTACAGGTGTGTGCCACTACACCCAGCTAATTTTTGTATTTTTAGTAGAGGTGGGGTTTCACCATGTTGGCCAGGCTGGTCTTGAACTGCTGACCTCAGGTGATCCACCCACCTCGGCCCCCCAAAGTGCTGGGATTACAGGCATGAGCCACATTGCCCAGCCCCATTAACAATTTGTATGTGAATTATATGTCAAAATAATAATATTTGGAATACATAGGTTTAAATAAAATATATTTTAAAGATTACTTCACCTGTTTCTTTTTAGTTTTTTGTTTTTTCTTTTTCTTTTTCTTTTTTTTTCTTTTTTATGAGTTGGAGTCTTGCTCTGCTGTCCAGGCTGGAGTGCAATGGCCCAATCTCCACTCACTGCAGCCTCCGCCTCCTGGGTTCAAGCCATTCTCCTACCTCAGCCTCCTGAGTAGCTGGGATTACAGGCATGGGACACCACACCCAGCTAATTTTTGTATTTTTAGTAGAGATCGGGGGGGGGTCTCATCATGTTGGCCAGGCTGGTCTTGAACTCCCGACCTCAGATGACCCACCCACCTCGGCCTCCCAACATGCTGGGATTACAGGCGTGAGCCACCAGTCTCTTTCTAGTTTTTTTAATGTGGCTACTGGAAAATTTGAAGTTACGTCTGTGGTTCTCATTATTTCTATTGGACGGGCTGGTCTAGGGTGAAATACCAGCCATTACTTAGCAGGGCTCCAGGGACTACAATGCCACCCCTTAGCCTGTTTGAAATCGCTCCAGATCATGGCCTTGAGGCTCATCTCTCAAGTGGTGATTTCGACCCACACAATAAAGGTGGGATTAAGGGGGGAAAGTTTTAAAAAATTCCTTTCTAACTGCTTGATTAGTTTGTATTACAGGTCCCTGGGGACTATGTTCTTTTAGGCTTCAGTTGCTATCAATGTGGTGGCCCCCAAGAAGCACGTTTATGACTACTGCTATTATAGCACCAACATTAGTAATAACTGTGATAATCATCTGGTGAGCCAGGCAAGTAAAATACTCCAGGAGAGTGAGAAGGGTGCCCATGAACTCAGGGTGCTGCTGGAGTGTGTGTCTGGAAAATAAGCTCTTCCAGGAGCTAAGTGATGCCTTGAAGTCCTGAAAGAGTTACCAGGAAAGAATATATGGCCAGACAATGTTTTCCTTAACTCCAGGTGGCCGTGCATAGACACTCATGGATGTATATAAACATTGCTCCAAATCTGTCTGTGCGACCCCATTTCTTTGACTGTGTTATAAACGGCTCCAGTATGTTACGCTTTCAAATGCTGAAGTGGCCAAACCCCCACCTGTAGAGCTCACAGCTCCCTGACAGTTCCTTGGGAGGGTGGGGCAGGAGCTCCAGGTCTCGACCTTTGCTACTGGAGTAGCTTCCCACGGGGCACCCTGTCTCAGAGTTCTCTGTTTCCCATCTCTCAGCCTCACTGCACGTTCCTCTTCCAGAAACGTGGAAGGCTCCGTGTGACTGGCCTGGTTAGAAACTTTCAATGAGCCTCTGTGGTCTGAAGGGTAGATCCCAAACTCCCTGGAACTCAGGCCCTCGTCAGGCTGGCCCCTGTTTCCTTCTCTTTCTTTTATCTCACCATTCCATGCACTGTTCAAGCCAGCCGATGGGCCACTGTTCATTCCACAGACATGGAATGAAGGCGGATGTGTCCCGCACTTTCCTAGGCCTTGGGGCTACAAGCAGACACCTTTCCTACACTCAGGAGTCTACCGTATGGTGAGAAAATAATTAAGCAATCAGTATTTCCTGGTAACTAGGATGAAGGCTTACGGGGGCTGGAGAAGTCCTGTCCTTAGCTCTCCATGAACCCTTGTTCTCCACCTCGAGTGATGCTCCTCGATGACAGAGCTGTCACCTCCCCAGAGGACCCACCACACCACTCAGCACAGTGAAAGTGCCCAGGGAATTCTCGGCAGAGATGATTGGTGACAAAATATCAGAAGTGGATGGGCTCTTCCAAGCCGTGTGATCGGTGGTTCTTCAAGTTCGTGCCCAGCAGTTCAGGGCTCAGAAGCACCTGGTGAGGAAGAGCTAGGGGACAGTGCCTGGGTGTGGGGCCTCAGGCCATCCCTGCAGGCTTTATGAGAGGCCTTCACTGCAGGACCCTGCCTCTGAATTTGACCTGATACCGTAGACCATGCACCAACCTGCTGGGTCAGGTGCGTTTTCACAAAATGCTTTTTTATTTTATTGATTGATTGATTGAGACAGGGTCTTGCTCTGTTGCTCAGGCTGGAGCACAGTGGGCGCAATCACAGCTAACTGCAGCCTTGAGCTTCCAGGCTCAAGCGATCCTCCCCCCTCAGTCTTCCTAGTAGCTGGGACTATAGTTGTGCACCACCAGCCTTGGCTAATTTTTTAAATTTTTGTGCAGATGGGTGTCTCGCTGTGTTGCCCAGGCTGGTCTCAAACTCCTGGGTTCAAGCAATCCTCCCAACTTGGCCTCCCAAAGTGCTGGGATTACAGGCGCAAGCTACTGCGCCCCGCCAAATTCTCAAATGCTTTCTATCAGCTGATCTTAGTCAGGTCCACGTCAGTCCCTCAAGGATGCTCTTATAATATTAGACCTCAAGAATAGCAAACAACAGCTCCATCTCCTTCCTCGGGCAGCTCTGCGCCTGTGCCCACTCCCTGCTGCAGGGACTTCCCGAACATACAGAGAAGAGCCACATGTGTTAAGCCAAAAAAAAAAAAAAAAACAACAAAGTCCTGGTATACTCTTCTCTTCTCACAGAATGTAAGTGAGGAGTGCCACTCAAATGATTCTTTCTAAGCTAAGGGACCCTTGTCACAGCTGCTAAAAGAGTGTTGGCTGGCAACTTTTGAATGACATCAACTGAAAAGTAAAAAATAGGTTGGGCGTGGTGGCTCACGCCTGTAATCCCAGCAGTTTGGGAGGCCAAGGCAGGCAGATCACCTGAGGTCAGGAGTTCGACACCAGCCTGGCCAAGATGATGAAACCCCGTGTCTACTAAAAATGCAAAAATTAGCCAGGCGTGATGGCCTGTGCCTGTAACGCCAGCTACACGGGAGGCTGAGACAGGAGAATTACTTGAACCTGGGAGGCCGAGGTTGTAGCAAGCCAACTCCAGCCTGGGCGATAAGAGCGAGACTGTCTCAAAAAAAAAAAAAAAAAAAAAAGAAAGAATAAAGGAAAAAAAGAAAAGTAAAAAATAAAGTAAAACTCTTTCTAACCAACCATCCTACTTCCTGTAGTTACATAATTGAATTCCAGAATATTTTCTCACTGCTGAAACATAATGTGGATTTAAACTATTTTTAAAAATATGATAAAAGGGCTTTCTACCTCATCCTTTCTAAGACTCCCAAATCCTAATTACTGAAATAAAAATGTTCCCAATGTAATTTTTTTTCTAAGACAGTCTCTTACAGGAATTACTACCAGGGCTAAGCCAAAACAACACTGTGAATTTGGCTTTCCTACCTCACATCACACTGTTCTCTTTCTCCCTCCAGGGCCCTGTTCATCCCCAGGATACAAGGATGTTAGGCTGTCCCTCCAAAGTCTCCTGTTCTAGAACAAAATCATTTGATAAAAACCAACTTTTAACAAGGTTTTAGGAATTTCAGCAGTGCCCCATCAGCAGGAGCATTTGTGTTTTCAGAGAGATGAGAGAGAGAGAGAACCAAGAATATATCACTCCTGGTGGCCGCATCATCTGTAGGGTGAAGAGCCTTTGAAATCTTTCTAATCATACCTCATGGTTGGAGGCCTGGCTGCCCAAATATTTCCAGCCTTCTGGAAAATTAAAATAGAGGGAGTTTCATGCAGGCACACTAAGGCATACTGTTTAAGACTGACGGACAAAATGTTGGTAACAGCTGAAGCTGAAGGTTGGGTACCTGGAAGTTCATTATGCTATTGTCTACTTTTTGGATGCTCAGAAATGTCCACCATAGGAAGTTAAAAAGTGCTCTTTAACCAACACCTGAGGTGCTGATTATGTTGGAATTTGGGTTGTATGTAGATTGGAAGAGTGAATAAAAAGATTCTGTTGAGTTTGAAATATATTGCTTCCTTTGGTCAGCTTATAACTGAAAGTTTCATTTTGAACATGAGGAATTAGCTTAAATCATTGGACAAAAATGTGCCACAAATCCAGTTCCTTTCTCTCTATTAAAATAATATCTTTATAATCCAGGAAGTAAAGTACCATTATGCGAAAAGGGAGGGATCTTTGTACACAGTCCAGGCCCTTCAAAGAGATTACCAGACTTTTCGCGTATGCAAAATAACCACAGTCCCGGGCTGGCTCCAGCTCTTGCCAGCATCGGTGGTGAAACCTGCACTAGGAGACATGCAGGGTCCCCTGAGATAGTCATACATGCTTGACAGACTCATGAAGGTAAGGCTAATTATTGTTTCATAATCTGAGAAACCTGTCACTTGATGATTTAAAATTATGGTCATCAGAGACTAGTTTAATAGATGACAGTGTGCCTTATCTCTAGGATAACTTGCATGCAAATACACAAAGCAAAACTAGGCTATCCCGAAATCTTAGGGGATGAGTCATTTTTTGCTCTCAATGTTACTGATATCCTTCAGGAAATAAAACTTGAACCATTATGTATACAGATTCCTTCAAAAAGCTGTGAACTTCTTTATCATGCTGCAGTTGATCGTGGGCTGTCCTTGTCTTGGTGGCTTCAGGACGTGCTGATGAGCACAGTTACTGTCTTTTTCAGGGTCAGGGGAGCTGTGGATGGGGCTGTCATCTCTGACATGAATCAGTCTGACATTTGGGCCTCTGCAAAGCTCCTCTTCCAGCTGCTTGGATATCAGTTCCCTCCGCTACCCTCTCTCAGGGTACTGGTTTCCAGCACTGTCCCCCTGGCTCTGCCTTTTGATTTGTCTTTCTAGTCTTCTGTGGACTGGAAAGCAGATCGCCTACCCTTTCAGATTTGTGTATAAAGTCAGAGTAAATAGATTCTAAAAGAGTCTGAATGAGGGGTTCACCTAACAAGCCACGAGCTGAGCTTTAGCATTGAATCTGACGAAGTTCTTTCTGGTGGATCAGAGGCCAGCGTTCTTTTTAAATTTATTTATTTATTTTTGAGATGGGGTCTCGCTTGGTCGCCCAGGCTGCAGTGTAGTGGCACAATCTTTGCTCACTGTAACCTCTGCTTCCCAGGTTCAAGAGATTCTCCTGCCTCAGCCTCCCGAGTAGCTGGGATTACACGTGTGCGCCACCATGCCCAGCTAATTTTAGTATTTTTAGTAGAGACAGGGTTTCACCATGTTGCCCAGGCTGGTGACAAACTTCTGACCTCAGGTGATCTGCCCACCGCCACCTCCCAAAATGCTGGGATTACAGGCATGAGCCACCCAGCCCGGCCGTGCAGAGGCCAGTGTTCTAAAAGGACAAGGTCTTATCATCAAAGTAACTTATATGATCCTGGTAAGCATGACATTTCTGTGTTATATTTTGAACTCCATGTTGCTTTTCTTATTTGTCAACATTATAGTGTTTTCCCTGCCAGACTTCGCCATAGCAAACAATAAATAGCCGGACTCAAAGACATCACATTATTATTATTTTATTTTTTCATGTTTTATTTTTTTGAGATGGAGTTTCTCTCTTGTCACTCAGGCTGGAGTAAAATGGTGCAATCTCGGCTCACTGCAACCTCTGCCTCCTGGGTTCAAGCAATTATCCTGCCTCAGCCTCCCAAGTAGCTGGGACTACAGGCACCCACCACCACACCTGGCTAACTTTTGTATTTTTAGTAGAGATGGGGTTTCACCATGTTGGCCAGGCTGGTCTCTAACTCCTGACCTCAGGTGATCCACCCGCCTCAGCCTCCTAAAGTGCTGGAATTACAGGTGTGAGCCACAGCGCCCAGCCAACATCACATTATTGAGGAAGTTAATGTCCATAGATCCAAATTATATAGATGAATTATTTTTAAATATTTTAAATATGTTTAAGGTTGTACGTGTGTGTTTTAATTGCTCAAGAGGTGATGAGGTAGGGTAGAGGTGGTGAGAGGCAGGACAGCATAGTATTAAGAGCCAGACTATCTCCTTGGTGAAAGGAAGACAAGATATGTTTGCTAGGTGTCATATGAGCTTGTATTTCTAAAGCATTTGGGAAGCATTAAATCTTATTTTCAGGCAGGGAGAAGAATGAACTGGGACTGAAGATTGGTTCCGGATCAGAACAAGAGTAAATCTCCCCTACCCTTTTTCTCTGCCTTGGGAAAAGGGGAAAAAAAAGAAATAGTATAGTAAATATGGACAATTTTACTGTATAATAATCTCTTTCTTATTAAACATTTAAAAATATTTTTATTATGTTAAAATGCTTCTTTTTTTCTTTTGAGACAGAGTCTCACTCTGTCCTCCAGGCCAGAATGCAGTGGCAGGATCTCAGCTCACTGCAATCTCCGCCTCCCAGGTTCAAGTGATTCTCCTGCCTCAGCCTCCCAAGTAGCTGGGATTACAGGCATGTGCCACCACGCCTGGCTAATTTTTGTATTTCTAGCAGAGACAGGGTTTCACCATGTGCCCAGGCTGGTCTCAAATTCCTGACCTCAAGTGATCTGCCAGCCTCGGCCTCTCTAAATGCTGGGATTACAGGTGTGAGCCACCGTGCCTGGACAAATGCTTTTTTGTTTTTAACTAAACAAAGATAATTTATGACTAATAATTTTAATAAATAATAGTATAGCAAACATGGAGAAGGAGGAAAGAAGCCATGGGGATACTTAGAAGCTATTTGTGTCTATTTGTAAAATAACCATTGCCTAAAACAGAACTCTAACTTAAATACTGATGGCAACTCAATAATCTGCCAACATCTGACAAGAAAAATGCAGAAAAAAGAAAGAAAGAGGGAAAGGGTAGTGAAAATGTCAAGATAATAGAAATAAGAAAGCACTTCAAAGGTGCCTTAAGCAGCAGTGAGACCCCACTGCCCCTTCTGAGATACGTCGTGAATGTACATAGAGAATTCCTACCGAGGAGTAAGAAATGAAATAATTGGGTTCAGAAATGAGGACTTCTTGAGGGAGCAGTGAGGTTGGCTGACTTTTTCTTTAGTTTCATGGTCTCATGAAATGCAAACTCACTTCAAGGAAGTACAATCTTAAGCTGTTCATTAAATACCGATTTGGTAAATGAAAGGACAAAGCCTGAAGATGTGGCATCATTAATTTTTTTTCTCCCAACTGTTGGTTGAGTCATTTCCAAAGACAGACTGCAAACCCCTTGAGCTGTGGCTGGAAATGAGGAATGAAGATTAGCTTAAGTGCTGACATTTTTTCTCAGTCGAGACCTGGGGTGCTGGACACAGGGTAGAACTTTCGAAGCATTCACTGAAAGCCAAACAGTAGCCAAGAAAAGTTAAGACATAAGAAGGCCCCTGTCTCCTGCACAGGCATGGGGAGGTCCTCTCCCTGCGGCTCAGTTTCTGGGCTGTCAAAACATGAAGAAACAAGATGGTTGGTGGTTTTGTGTTGTAAACATTCAGCTCCAACACACACCTCAGTTCGTTAAGCAGTGAGGTGAGGAGGATGATCCATTTTGACTCATGCTGCCGAGGTGGCGGAAATCCTCCTGAAGACAGCAAGAGGGATTCAGTGAGACCAAATTACCCAGGTGTCTGTGGAAATGGGTGGGGAGAGAAAGTGATTCATGTCAGGACTAAGATAGCCTGATTCGTGTCTTTATGAACTCCAAGTGGTCCAGAGTCCATTTTCCAAAGTCATCATGAAAGAGGAAGTTGGTTTCAGTAAATAGAAAGTAAACCATGTTGGAACTACACACACAGGTGAGACTCAGGTGAGCAAGGTCCTGGGACTGCATGCCCAGGAGAGATGAGGGCTGCCAGCACAGCCAGCAGACTCGGTGCCCAGAGACCTCACTTGATCACACACCTCAGGGGGACTCATGTGCATAGCGAAAAGAGAAAGGGGGTGAAAAAGTCGGGGGGACTTTGGCCTTTGGCCTTTGTTACTTTTTTTTTTCTTTTCTTTTTTTAGACAGACTCTCACTCTGTTGCCCAAGCTGGAGTGTGGTAGCACAATCTAACCTCACTGCAACCTCCACCTCCCCGGTTCAAGCCTCAGCCTCCCGAGTAGCTGGGACTACTGGCGCCCACCACCATGCCTGACTAATTGCTGTATTCTTAATAGTTTAATAGAGATGAGGTTTCGCCATGTTGGTCAGACTGGCCTCGAACTCTTGATCTCAGGTGATTCGCCTGCCTCGGCCTCCCAAAGTGCTGGGATTACAAGCATGAGTCACTGTGCCTGGCCCTTTGTTACATTTTTAAAAATTAGTTCAATTACTGAGGTGTTTTTTTTTTTTCCTACATAAAAAAGGGGCAAAAGTTACCCATTTTTCTGACTGCTTTGCTCTTATTATATGGTTCCAGATCTGAGATTGTAGGTTTTATATAACCCCTCACTGATAAAAATTGATATGAGATATATTTTGGTGTCGAGTGTCAATGCTGAAGCGTCTAGCTTGGACTGGACCCATGGTGGGGAGGTTTGGGTGCCCCGAAGGCTGCCTGCCCTGGCTGTTTGCTGGAAAGTCTGTGTGATCACCCACCTTCTCTTGAGCAAGAGAGAGAACCTCCTCGTTCTCCACCCCCGCCCCAAAACCTGTCTCAGCAGCCTGGTCTCAGGGAATTCCCAAGCCTGAGTTGTTGAACTTGCTCTCACAGTGTTCCATCGGTTTGGGGAAAATAACTGTCATGTCCTTAGCATTGCCTCTGCTGAAAACCCAAGGGGACTGTGACCACGTGGCAGTGATTTGAAAGAGCACTGGATGTAGAGTTAAAAGACCTAGGATGTCGTCCCAGCTTTGCAGTGACGCTTGATGTGTCCTTGGGCAGGTCACTTGTCCCCAGTGGCCTGCTTGTAAGATGAGGAAGTTGAGGAAAATCTCCAGGGTCCCTCCTCCCTATGAGATTCTTTGAGTCTATGAAGTGCTATTCTGATAAGCTTGCAGACTCTCTGGGAATGTGCCAGGAAGAACTTAGAACCCTTCTTATGACAGGAGCCAGGGCTGCTCAGTCCCCTAGTTGGCCACATGTGTCCAGGTGACAGAGAACACCCATGAGTGTGACAACACAGGTTCTCAGAGGAGGACTCTTCCAGCTTTCTCTCCTGTGTTTCCCAAATCCCTCCCTTTTGAATAAACATGTTGAGATGGTGACCTGAAACCCCATGTCATGCAGTATTAAGTTACTGAAACCCCTCCTTCTGCCCCTCTGTCCATGTCAGAAGCATTGGATTGGAACTGACTTGAAGGAGACAGAGCAGTAACTCCCACGCCTTCCTCCAATAGAACTATTTTAAACCTTTTGCAAAGAATCCACTCCATGGTTCAGACCTCTATGAAAAAGTTCTCTACTTGTCCCTCTTTTAATGTTTGCCAGCCCTCAATGTTGAGAGCTGACTAGAGGATTAGGACACATTCTAAATATTAGTTAATAATTTGATAATATAGGTACCTCATACAAAATTCAAAAGATACGAAAGAATAGTCAAGGTAAAGCAAATCTCTCTCCCAACCCATACTCCAGCCATCTCTTCCCTAGAGGCATCCACGTTCTGCAGATTGTTATGTAGCTGTTCAAAGATACTCCATGTATATATAAGACTTTGTATCTATATTCCTATTTTTTTCTTTTCACTAATGACACAGTACTCACGGTTACACACTTCCTTTTTTCTCTTAAAGCTATATTTGAGAGCTCTTCCATTTTGGTACACATAGATCTACCTCATTCTTCTTTAATAGCTGTGTAGTATTCCATTATATAGATGATCATAATTTATTGAACCCTTCTTCTGTTAATGGACATTTAGATGTTTTCCAAAACATTGTTAAGCAAACAATGCTGCAGTGAATATCCTTGTACACGCAACATTGTCTTACCATGTGCTGCCTGACAGTGTGAGCTTTCTTTTCCTGTGTAAATGTCTGTCTTCTCAATGAGTGTGTAACTGCTTACAGAACAGGCACAGACATTCAAACACAAAACACAGCATTATGCACACAGTATGGCTTTCATCAAATATTGGGTGAATGAATTAAAGCTCCTCAATCATGCCAGTGGTATGGAGAAGCAAATGGTATTTCAAAGGTTAAATGACTTGCCTAAATCAGAGAACCAATCAAAGGAAACACAAATAAAATAAAACTGATAAAAAATAAAAGCAGATATTTAGAATATGCTTTCCAGAAGTTGAATATTTTTCCAACATTTACGTTCACACTTAGAAGAGAGAACTCCATTGGCTAGCCCAGCAAGGAGAGTAAACCGTCCTCTGGAAAAATCGGTCACCTTGGGAGGCAGGCAGATGTCTCCAGCTATTGGAATGCCGTTTGTTAAGTGTTGACTTCAGTTCACAAAACAGTGGCCCAGTGACCTGGAAAAGTTAAGCATCACCAAGAGGGCCTCGATTGGTCGGGAGGGTGACAGTCCCTCCCATGAAGGGATCTAGTGCAGTTCAGAGGAAGATGAAAATGGAGAAGGAAGAGAAGAAGAAGGGAAAAAAACACTCTGGCCACACAACAGCTCTGGAATCAATCAGGAAAAAGGGAGAACGAGTAGATGACTTTAATTGTCCTGCATCAGCTGTCACCGGTGATACAGGAAGAGAATGCCCTTTGTTAACAAACAAGGAGGGTGTTGTTATCATGATATTTAATGAACACTCATTATAACCTGGTAGTATGAAATGTGTGGTCTGATTGGTTGATCTCAAAACAATTATGTCGACATCTCATAACTTAAAGATCATACAGCTTTGTAATTTCGCAACGTATTACTTCGTAAAAACAAGAATAGTTTTTTCCCATGTGCATACGTGTTCTATTAATCTTTACAACCTTTCCAAGATTTCTAAGACCCTTACTTAGAGTGACTGTAGTGTGACACCAATGTTTTCTGAGGTGGTATATTTCCTTTGCCCTCAAGGGGAAGGGAAGGGGAAGAGCATTGGATTGCTTGTTTTCTTTGCTCTTTCTCTCTTTCCTCTTTAGTGACCTGCAGGAGCAGACCCATTAAGTCTAGAGAGAATATCCCAGTTCATCCTTCTATCCACTCCCTAACCAGTAAAAGCCTTGTCATCAGGTTTATGGGCTGGAAAACAACAAGCCAACTCCACAACACCAGGGAATGGGAAGTGTGGATGCCACACAGCACTGAAATAAGAGAGTAATTTGAGGAGCATAATTATCCAAGGTGGCAGTTTGATGAGGGGATGGAGGTTGACACTCCTAAGCTTGAGTCAAGTGCCCTGGAATCTGAGTGGCTATTGAAATGGTCCACATTTCAAGTTCCTGCCTCACGCCAAAGTGCTGACAGTTCCTTCACAACAAGGCCCACCTGAGCACCTGCAGGCCTGACCCACAGGGCAGAGGGCCTCGTGCTGAGTCATTGAAACCTCCCAAAGTTCTGAGCCAAGAGCTACAAGGCAACGCTCCTGTTTCCCTTTGCCACCACGACCAAAACATCCGTGCTGGGCAGAGGCTAGAAGAGAGAGCCACCACCAAACGTTTCAACACTATTTTTAATGTTCATACAGCTTTATTAAAATGAGCAATACGCTTTACATTCATTGGTTTGTAGAAGTGGACTCAAGAGGTCATTTGGGTTAACTGCTACATTTAACAGATGTGGAAACGTGCAGGGAGGTTACATGTCTTGCTAAAGTCACCCAGCCGGCCAAACCAGGATTAAACCTGGGTCTCTTGATCACCTGTCCCACCAGTATCCCCCAGAGTATCTTGCTTGTTCCATTTTGTGACACCGATGCTCCCCTCACGTGCCTCCCCAGTATTACTATTGTTCTGGGAATGCACTCTTTTGATATAAAATAATGGTTATCCTAAAATGGTTTTGTGCATCCTCATGAGATGCTAGGATGGTTGAAGGCAAAGCCTACGACATCTCAGCAGAGAGTGTTTCATACAATGTTAAAAAAAAAAAAAAAAAAAAAAAAAAAAAGCACTTAGAGCTTCTTTTGGTTTGCGATCTTATCCAGAAACTCATGTTTCTGAAGATGTACCTGAAAATGATACTGTAGTTCTATTGCAAGGAACAAACCACCTATTCCTAGACTCTCCTTGATTGATTGATTGATTGATTGATGTTTTTTTGAGACAGTCATGCTCTGTTGCCCAGGCTGGAGTGCAGTGGTGTGATCTCAGCTCATGGCAACCTCCGTCTCCGGGGTTCGGGTGAGTCTCCTGCCTCAGTCTCTTGCGTAGCTGGGACTACAGGTGTGCACCACTACGCCCAGCTAATTTTTGTGTTTTCAGTAAAGACAGGGCTTTGTCATGTTGGCCAGGCAGGTCTCGAACTCCTGACCTCAAGCGATCTGCCCACCTCAGCCTCCCAAAGTGCTGGGATTACAGGCGTGAGCCACTGTGCCCGGCCCTCACTGATTTATAATAACTCGTACTTTCATTGTGGGCACAGCCATGTTCAACAATGATTTTTGTTGTTGAAACTCCATTCTAGCAATGCTCTTGGGGGCTAGTACAAACATAACAAGTAAAATATGACTTTTCTATCAGACATCGGAACTCTAATATATAGTCAGTATACACTGCTGTTACTTAAGTAACCTTACTAAACCAAAGGTGAATACGTGTGAAGGATCTCCAAACACTCATCAAATTAAATGCTACAAAATGAAAGCTGGGTATTAGTATTTCTAATTTAATAATCCCTCTTAGCCGATATTAATAGAACCAATTTATTTAAAAGAGACAAATAACGTTAATCAGATTGTACATTGCTCTCTCCCTCATGAAGCAAGTATTTCTTTGAGGTCAAGGTCCTGGTCATGTTTGAACCTGGCCCTCATGCCCAGCTTGGCCCATGTTTGAAGTATAATAGGCAGGTAATAAATGTTCGTAGAATGAATCAGTAAAAATGCAGGACTTATCTTTCATTAATACAATGGAAAACCTACAACTTGAGACCAAAAATTGTTAAAAATCTCAGGATTCATGTATTGACTCAACCTATCTGATGAAAGGGATTTAAAATTAAGAGGGACAGTAGGAAGGATTTTGTAAGCACTTTTTTCTTGGGGGGAATGGGTCAAAAGAACACAAGACTATGGGAATTACATTTAGTGGATCCTCCACAAACCTTCTACCTTCATAGCCAGTACATAATAAGCTGTAGTTTGCAGAATAGGTTTAAAACCATGTTTCTCTTTAAAGATCTGTGTATTTTATGGCCTAAGGCTGCTCTGCTGAGGTGGAGTCAGTAGTGACCACAGCATAGGAAGGTCACAGTCCTCGTCACAGTTCCTAGGTGTGTGATGTCAAGGAAGTTCCTTAAATATAGTAACTGTTTGTGGATTATTTTATATGAGCACTGGGTTAAGGTTTTTTCCTGCATTATCTAATTCATTTGACCTCACTGGGCCTCAGTTTTCTCATATGCAAAATGGGAATAATAAAGTTATCTTGGAGGGTATTTGTGAGGATAAAAGGAGACAATAGTAACTTATACAGCATAAATCAAATGAGAAGCATTATCTTCATAATTATTGCTGTATTGCAGAAATAGCAAAGGCAGTATTTAATGTTCATTTTAACTTTCTGTTTCTTCTACTGGAACAATGAATTTTCAGTGAACACTATAGAGAAAAAAATAGACATGACTCATGAATCACATGTTCTTTGGAACCTCAATCTCTTGCTCTCTTCATTTATCTCATGAAGGAAATGAACCAAAGAAGGAAAAGTCAAGACAAGACTGAGAGAAGACAAAACTTGCTCTAAGAAGCACCCAGCTAATTTCCAGAAAGCTGCTTGTTTGCAGATAGTGTGGTGAAATTGTTCTGTGTGTTTTAAAGGGTCTGTAAGATGACTGGAGTGTGATTTGTAGTCTATTCGTGTATTTTATTTCCCTAGCATTTCGATTCTCTTAGGAGTTTCAGAGTAAGAAGTACATTGTAAAAGCCTGGAAGCTTTGTTTTGGGCGGGACTATGGTCTATTGAAAAGCAAGCCAACTTCATTCTAGGCCTTGAAGCTTGACAGTGTCATTTACAGAGTGACACAGTCACGCTATAAATGACCAGAGACATTCCAGAGTTCATGACTGTTGTTTAACAACAACACTTCAAGGGTGGCTGCAGGCACGAGGCACAACACGCCCGCCCTAGTGTGGTGAATGTGGGGGAACCACTCCCTGCTGGAATGTGGCATTGCTCAAAGGCAGCCGGGCCTTCCTCTATCCCCACCGACCTGGACAGACTGGAGGGACGACTCTATTTTCAGGGAATGACAAATTGATTGTGCTGATTGGGTGAGAGTACTTAACTGCCTCCTGCGCTGCTTCCAAGGACAACCTGCAGGGAAGGTTTGTTTTGAAGTGACTTGTGTAAGGAAGCATTGCAGTGCAATGAGAAGCCAAACACCTTGCTACCAAAGAGGACTTCAGCCCAGCCTTGACTAGACCATTCAGGTCGAGGAGCCTTTTATTCCCCATGTTCCTAAAGCCAACGAGTTACTGGAGAGGACATTCCATTCCACTGACAGAAAGAAGGAGACAAGATGGCAGCTCTAAATTACATGTGCAATAGCCCAGGAGGCTTGTAAACATTTGAGGAGTTGATCGTTATTTTCATTCCTGACTGGTTTGGTGGTGCAAATAACAACTCCATAAATTGCTGAAGCCCAGCCAGAGTGCTGAGGACATGCATTTGTGATCATGACCCATAGTGAGTGATGAATATTCATGGCAGAGTGAATCTGAACTACTCCTGAAGCAGGTCAGCTGGTGTGTGAACTCAAAACAGGTCTTGGTATGGAAATCAAGTTTATAGACTTAACCGAAGAAAAGTACTCATGGTTAACAGCACGATCAAGAAATGTCACTACCCAGGAGCTGAGGGGGAGGGGAGCAGGGAGCTCTTGTTCCATGGGTATAGAGTTTCAGTTTTGCAAGATGAAAAGCTCTAGAGATCTGCTGCACAACAATGTGCATATAGCTAATCCTACCATACAGTATACTTCACAGTGATTCAGATGGTAAATGTATGTTCTATTTTTTTTATCACAATAAAAAAGAGAATAGAATGTCTCTATAGAGTCTACTCTAAAAGAGCTCAAACCAAATATGTAGCTGTGTTCCTATTCCCTGCTTCTGCTTCCAATCCACCTCCAGGTAATTTCTGTGCCAGGAAGGCAGGTAAAAGCTATTCTCAGGCCACACAGAGGCCACTGTGGCCACTCTTTGGGCTTTCCAGAAACACAGAACTCTTGAAGTAAATTTTTTGTTTTTGTTCAATGATCTATTCCAAGTTTGTCCAGCTTGTGGCCCGTGGGCCGCACGCAGCTCAGGATGGCTTTGAAGGTGCCCAACACACATTCATAAACTTTCTTAAAACATTATGAGTTTTTTTTTTTTTTTTTGAAACAGTCTCGCTCTGTCACCCAGGCTAGAGTGCAATGGCTTGATCTCAGCTCACTGCAGACTCCGCCTCCCGAGTTCAAGCGATTCTCCTGCCTCAGCCTCCCGAGGAACTGGGATTACAAGCGCCCACCACCGTGCCCAACTAATTTTTGTATTTCTTAAGTAGAGACGAGGTTTCACCATCTTGGCAAGGCTGATCTCAAACTCCTGACCTCATGATCCAACCCCGTCGGCCTCCCAAAGTGCCGGCATTACAGGCATGAGCCACTGTGCCTGGCCAACATTATGAGATTTTTTTTGTGATTATTTTTTAAGCTTGTCAGCTGTCGTTAGTGTTAGTGTATTTTATATGTGGCCCAGGACAATTCTTCTTCTTCCCATGTGGCCCAGGGTAGCCAAAAGATTGGATACCCCTGACTATTACCTCAGCAACTCAACATAACCAGGGACATAGTAGATAACCTAAAAGATATACTTTGCCATGCTGAGGATTGGAAAGTCCAGCCAGGGTGGGTATATTGCCTGGGCCAGAGAGGCAGGCTTGATAACCTCTCGTCTCTTCTTCCCTCTTCACCCAGACCCCCTGCTGGCTCCCAACACCTTCTACCCCCATATGCACCATCCAAAGGGACTTTCCCTCTCTAACCACCAGGGTCTCCAGTGGTGAGCAAAGATGATGACAAAAGACATGATGTGGTTTCTGCTCAGTTAGAAGCACAAGAAGAACTTTCAAACGGCCCTTAGAAGGGAGAAAAACCCAAGAGAGGAAGGAAGTCTGTCAACCTGCAGCTACAGACTTTACCCTGCCTTTTTTTTTTTTTCAGTCTTGCAGAAATGTATGCCTCTCTTTAGGAGAAGCCCACCAAGTGCCCAGTGGCCTTCAGCTGAACTCAGAGAGATGGGTTGAGAGTCCCTACTAGCAAAGTTCATCTCCATACCATCATCTTGGAGTGCTCACATCTCTGATGTGAACAAGATTCAGACCTGAATTTAAGGGATGCTTCTCTCATTTCTAAGTTATATAGTTAGTTTTAGAAGATTCCTGTCTTCCTTCCTTTTCTTTCTTTTCAGCCAATCCTTTTAAGAGCACATAATTCTTCAGGCTATACATGAGCTATAATATATTATGTTATTACCCTCCATTTGGAGGAAGGGTTGAAGCAGCTGTAATCTATCTAAGATGGGCTGAATGGGTTGCTTTGGATAATGTAATTTTCAGTCTGGAATCCACGTGTAGGTCAAAACTTGAGGAGACAAAAACGACCAATTTGAAGCAATCCCACTATAAATCTTCTAGGGTTTCTGGTGGTTGCAAAAGCTGTATAACAGGTGGGCATACTGAAAGTTTTCAGATAATTCTTAGAGGAATTGTGCCTTGTGGGATTACATTGTCTTGGAACACAAAGATAGACCTGACTGTTCTTTCTCAGTTTTCATCTCTGCCTCCAGGTACACTGGTTAACTATGCATGGGCAATATTTAAAACAAAGAACATGCCTCCTTAAGCTCAGAAACAACACATTTTTTTGTGTGTGTGCACTTGAAGCAGAAAATATGTCCATTAATACATTTCCTTTCCTTTGTAGAAAACACAACCCTCCATGTCTCTAGAGTGGAATGAACTTTAAAGCCGGTTTATCCAAAATAGCATGTGAATTTTTGCAGTTGTGCAATGCCCCCTACCTGAGGATCGTGGCGCTCTTTAGGTGCAGTTGCCAGGTCTCTCAGGAACACTCTGATGGGGTGGGGTTAGCTCTGTGCCTCAGTTTCCTCTTTGGAACACTGTTGGCCTAAGGCTGCTGGAGAACTGCTGACGCCTGACACCCATCTTTCTGCTAAAGCACCGGAAATGTCACCTTACTCTGGCACTTCACAGGGGAACTGGCCACCCCCAGAGAGATGGAAACCTTTCAGTAAAGTGGGTATCTGGAATGAACTCAGCTTCAGAGACAGGAGCGGTTTTGTGGAGTTAGAAGTGAGATGGATTCAGAGTAATGGTAGGCTATAGTAAGCCAAGATTCTCCAAGGCTCCTTATCTCCTCCTTCCTTAATGAAATGTCTGCAGAACTAGTTAAGAGTCAAGCTCCTGACAAGGCAGAAGACAGTCATGTAATGCTGTAAGACTCTGCTGCTTTGGCAAGCCTGCCCTACACACAAACAATGCCAGTGGCTCACTTGGCCCCTGCCCAGCTCAGCAATAGGAGCATTGACTAATCTGCCCAGAGCCAGGAAGCTGGGATTCAGTTTCCAGTTCTAGCATGGACTTGTCAGGTGTCTTGGGCATATTCCTTGACTTTCCATACCTGAATTTTCTTATTTCTGGGATGGAGATACTCAAAGACCAATCTTGTCTACCTCCTTTATGAACAGTCTCAAGGAGGAAAGCGCATTGCCTTAAACCTTCCCATCAGCACAAGGCCAGGGACCTCTTGTAGCAACAGCAAGAAAAGATACCAAGATCTGGCTGGGCACAGTGGCTTGGGCCTGTAATCCCAGCACTTTGGGAGGCCGAGGCAGGCGGATCACTAGATCAAGAGATCGAGACCATCCTGGACAACATGGTGAAACCCCGTCTTTACTAAAAATACAAAAATTAGCTGGAGGTGGTGGTGGGTGCCTGTAGTCCCAGCCACTCGGGAGGTTGAGGCAAGAGAATCGCTTGAACCCGGGAGGCGGAGGTTGCAGTGAGCCGAGATCGCGCCATTGCATTCCAGCCTGGTGACAGAGCGAGATTCCATCTCAAAAAAAAAAAAAAAAAAAAGATACCAAGATCTGCATGGCCCTTTGAGGAAAACCTCAGCCCCCTTGGCCAGATGTACAGAACTACAGTCTTACCCTGGTTATTAAAAATGAAACAGGTTCATCAAAATCGGACCTCATTCTTTGATTATGCATCCAGCTGTGTGCATGAGTTAACTGCTTTCTGGGTCATCTGGGTCAAATGTTCCCCTGGCCTAGCTTCCCCAACCTTAGAACCCTGGAGGACCACCTGCCTCCCCACGTCTGTCACCGACATGAGGATGTGCTCAGGGAGGGTGAATGCTTACCAATAAAGTGCCCAGGAAGCACTCCCACACAAATTACCTTGGAGTCTGTGGCCACCCATTTCCCACCTCCTTTCCGTTGAAGCATATAACCAAAAGCTAGCTGTGTGGGGCAGTTCTAATATAAAAATGGGTTTTGCACTTGCAATGAGAAGCAGAGCAAGCCTGCAGCTTTGGAAACAGCGTGTGCCATTTGGTACCAGACATTTTTCATGAGGACTGACCTCCCTTATGGCAGGTGTCCGTCACTTCCACTCTTCAGCCTCTTCCTGGAGGAGGAGGGCGGTCACACTGGTGGAACCGGTCCACTTCCTAGGGCTCCCCATGATTCCCCAAGTATGCCAAGGGGTGGAGGGAGGCTTGCTATGGTTGGCATCTCGTTTGCTAAGCCCGAGCCCAGATGTGTTCCTAAGAAGGGTGATCAGTTGACTGTCAGCACAGAAGAGACTTGTCCATGTCCTTGTGGGAACGCACCTCCAAGAATGACCAGGGGCACTGAGTATGAAATCGCATTGTCATTTTCAGGAAAAAGCAGGGGCAGGCAGAGGCTTCTCCTTCTCTCAGGCTTGCTTACCTTCCCCTTGCCCTTACCCCTTTGTCTATGTGTGTCCCCTGGAGGATATCACCTGCTTTGGAGTGTCAGCAGGCTAGAGAGATGACCAAGTCAGGTTTTTTTGTGTTCAAGGCGGTAAAATGGCCCACATGCGACAGTGATGGAAGGTAATCACAATGAAACTGAACACTCAAGTAGAAAACGGTGTCCGCCCACAGGAACTGCAGTGCACCAACTGCTGCCATGTAGGTTAGTGTGGAGTTGCTGCTGGGGTCAGCCACTGGCTTCCACGAGCTTGTGATTCAGTAATAACTGGAAGCACAATTGCTTTTTCACTCACTATTTTTTAACGGTTTATTCATAAAGCAATTTTTCACTTTTCACTTATTTTCAGCCCCTTTCACATCTATCTGCTCACAGTTTCTGTCTTGGCTTAACCTTTCCCTCTCTCCTCCCTCTCTCAGTTTAATTTTTCTTTATTCCCTTTTTTAAACTTTGAGCCGTTAAAACAGTCTCGGGGCCTTGATTGCTTTGCTAACTGAAATGTTTCCTTTCAACGTCTTCTTAGGGTCTCTTGACTGGGTCCCCATTCTTTTCTTTAGCTGCCCGTATTTTTGTCCCCCTTTCCTTTTTGTGGCAGCGGGCTTAAATCTTTCTCAGTCATCTTACATGTAGGCCTTTGCTTAAGAAAAAAACGTAAAAGAGAAAGAAGACGAAGGAAAAAAACAAAAACCCACCAAACATCCTAGAATTCATGGTACTTAAGCAGAAGTTCGATTTAAGCATAAGCCATTATGTCCATTAAAAGAATCTTGATTCCTTTCAGATGAGCATATTAACTCCTGGGGAAAGTGCATAGTTCTTACAAATTAGCAGGACCTTTGCAAGCCCACTCGCTTTTGCCAAAAGAAGCCACAATAGTTGTTTCCATGCAGACTTGCCCCTCATTTTCCTTTTCTCTGACATCTGCTCTCTAAATTACAAATATCTGCCTATAGCAACAACCGGAGTTCCAAGGAAAACAAATCAAAAGGAAATAAGAGAAAACAGTGGAATCTGAACATATTAGGAGATGTAAGAGCATCTTCCAAAGAACAGGAAGACAACCCAGGAATGACTCCTTCCTTTTAAGGACCAGGAAACTGTGGCCCAGCGAGGTTCCAGGACTTTCTTGAGAGCACGTGTTTAACCAGGGGCTGAATCAGGACTAGAACCAAGCTCCCTAAACTCCTGATACGCTGCTTTTCCCCTGAGGGTAGGAGCTCATCAACTCAGTTCCCACCTTGGGTATATTTTTAAACTCTGGCCCTGAGAACCATGGAAGAAAGAGTAAGTGACCCCATTAATGATCCACAGTTGGTTGATCTCACAGCAAATCACTATCAGGTTGCTTGTACTAAAAACTGGAGAGGCAAGATAGGGTCATGTGGAAGGGGACTGGGGTGTGTCTCACTTCCTTTGCCTGTGGATGGGAAACAGTACTCAAGGGAAGTAGTGCTGGTGAGAGGAGAGAAGGCAGAGATGGTCCCTTCTCTTCTTAAGTGATACCTGTGCTGAAAGGCTGCTAGCCCGGAGGTTTTTTTACAGAGTGCCACACGTAATGCAGGTGACAGTGGCACCAGGCCTCATTTTCAATTTCAGACCCTTCCAGAAGTCCTGGGAATTCAAACATTGAATATCTCTTAAAATATTTCACAGAATATACAGCATAATTCATTTCATGATATCATAGACTCTTCCTCAGAATCAGACGGGCTCTCCAGATCTGCCTAAATCCATAGCATTTCCAAGGAGGCCTCAGGAACATTAAAGAACATGAAACATTAAAGACCTAGGAAAAGCTTGCCAGAGCATCTTGTTCATCCTGTGCTTTCAAACACACTGATTCCTCTCTAAGCCCTGCAAGGATGGGGACTACTCCCTCCCATGGGAACGAATCCATTGTGTTACAAGCCCAAAATGTAGGTGTTCGTCTAGGTGACTTAAACCAAAGTCCCCTCTGCAACGCTTTAATTTCATTTCCTTTGCTCTGTTCATCACCCACAATGGGGAAGAGCTGGTTGCCATCACCCACAGGTGACTCTTTAAGACACCTGAAGTCGGAGAACTTGGCCACAATTCCATAAGAACTCCCTTTGTTAACATATTGAAGAATTTCTTACCAAATTAGCCATTGCTATTCATCTGTCACTTCTCCTTTCTTTTATGATGGGGGTAGGGGAAACCACAAGATGACTACGTTCATGTTTATGCTGAATAAAACCTATTGAAAATTCAGAGAGAAGGAAAAGTGCACACAGCCAACCCCGGTTCATTACTTGCCAAACCAGGAAGGAAGAGCAAACTAGGAGAGGGCTTGTTCGTTTACAGGACGCTGTAAAACTGGGAAAGGGAGAGTGACTATTTGCATAAATTCAGTTAAAAATAACTTTTTGGAATCTTGCTGCATTTTTGCCTGAATTACACGATTAAGAACGTATTGAGATTAAAATCACTTTTCACTTATTTAAGGAGCAGCTGTCAGCAGCACTTTGAGCAAATGAACTTGGGTTCTGAGGACTTGAAGCTTGAAAAATGATGTTAGGGAAGCTTATCCACCGATCCTGAAACATTTCTTGTAGCCACTACATACCCAGAAGTAGATTTGGTGGCCACTGCTCATAACGATCTGATTTCTTCTGGCCAGAAGCTGCAAATGAAATGACATGTTATGGACAAAGAACTCCATGATCTCTGAAAGGAAATAGAAGTGCCTTCTGGACTGGTTCAATGATCACATTCTATTTAACTCTTCTGTTCATCAGTTCTTTCAGTTGCTGCCTTCTGTGGTACAGCCTTCCTTTCTAGACTGGATTATCCTGGAGGCCTGGTTTTGCATTAGACATTCTCTGCCATGTGCCTCTAATTACTTTCATTCCTCTGTTCTGACCTTTTCTCATTATCTCCTTTTAGAGAAGGCCTCTCTCTCTCTCTCTCACACACACACACACACACACATACACACACACACACAGAGGAATGAGCTCGTTTATACCAACTTATGGGTCCTGAATTGATTTCGTTTCCCCCAAGGAAAAAATATCTGGAAATGTGCCTGTAGACTCCCATGGTGCTGTATATTCTGTATATTGCCTTATGGTAGGGAATTAAATGCATCATTTCTGCACAGAGTTTTTATTTTGTTAAAGGTAAACTCAGAAAAAGGTGACTTCTTCAGTCTTACTTTGTCTTACAAACAGCTGGATGAAGTCTTGATTCAACAGTACGGACTTTGGCT
Organism: Theropithecus gelada; assembly: GCF_003255815.1. Classification (NCBI taxonomy): domain Eukaryota; kingdom Metazoa; phylum Chordata; class Mammalia; order Primates; family Cercopithecidae; genus Theropithecus; species Theropithecus gelada. The sequence continues at coordinate 105,311,265 of NC_037671.1, read as the reverse complement.
GGGTGCACTTGGGTTCATTAGTGAATATTATCTTTTTATGAAATGTTTCATTAAACAGCTAAGTCCACAAGTGTTCCCAAGATATATACCTCTCAAGAAAAAAAGAAATGATTTGCCAAGTAAAGAACTATGATTTATGGTAGTTAGCTGTTACACTCAGGATCTTATTGGGCTTTGTTTTGAAAAATTATTACCACAATGGTTCTGTAGAATTTAAGAGTATAACCAGCACCATTTGGCACGTTTATGACAATAGGGTTCTGGTTTTCTTAACTCCACAGTTACATGTTGGCAGCATTTCAAATTCTTGGCACAGATGTTTAAGTGAATTTAAAGAAGAAACATTAAAAACAAAACATCAGGCAGTTTGAGTGTCCAAATGTAAGCAGAAGCATTATTTTCTTAACATGAAGTCAGCATGCGCATAAAACCATCAATTTGCTAATAGATGAAATGGGAAGCATGAAAACCACTTGCAAAGGGCTTTTAGATTTTCTTTTCACTGAATGCAGTATCACTTTTCTAGAAGCATCTACTTACATCTATCAAATGAGACCCAAATTTATGTGAGCCTTTTCTCTGGAGACAGGTTAGTTTCTGGAGCATGAATGACTAAGCACGCAGACTTGTTCTCATCACGCGGGGCCACATGGCCATACCACCGAGATCCCTGGCTCTCACACTAACAATGCTCAGATTCTGGGAAAGTAGCTTTCTGGAAACTTGTTTTAAATGCACAAGTAGGCCAGGTGCAGTGGCTCATGCACGTAATACCAGCAATTTGGGAGGCCGAAGCAGGAGGATTGCTTAAGTCCAGGAGTTGGAGACCAACCTGGGCAACGTAGTGAGACTGTCTCTACAACAAACAAAATTAGCTGGGCCTGGGGGCGCGCATCTGTAGTCCCAGTTACTTGGAGGATGAGGTAGGAGGATGGCTTAAGCCTGGGAGATAAAGGCCGTAGTGAGACATCATCATTCCCCTGCACTCCAGCCTGGGTGGCAGAGCAAAACCTTGTCTTGAAAAAAAAAAAGGCCAAGTGGCAAATAGCAAATGTACTTACATGTCTTACATGTGAAGGAGTAAACATGGGCTGTAGGGCACTCCCCATGCCCTGCCCAGAGGAAGCTACTGAAGCTGCTGTCATCAATGGGCAGTGTTCCCCGACCCAGCTTCCTAGGGCCCCACACCCGTAAGTGGGCTGAGTCTCCACACACGCACACAGACTGGCACAAGCTAGCAGGGCCTTTCTGGAAGTGATCCAAGTCCTCCTTATCTCCTCACCACTCCATGTCCATAGAGAAAATAAAATGCAAAAGTTCACAAAGCAAACAAATCGTCTCCCACTTACTGGCTGATGCTTGAAATGCCTCCTTTAGGGAACATCTTTATAGTTCATGAAGAAAAATCTTAGTTATGAGAGACCGATCGATGCTGTCAGATCGCACAGATATATACTCCTGGAAGGAGCTGGGGGAGATCAGGGCATCCCAGAGGCTGCTGCTGAAGCAGAACCGGGGTGGGTGCAAGGGAGAGGCAAATTGTATTGTGTTCAAAATTTGGTCTGGTGCCATCTGTACAGTATGCAGATGTCGCTCACTGACCCTTCACTCAAGACACTAGACAAAGATTGGTAAAGCATGAACATTTATATTTAATTTACACTTTGACAATTTGCACATAAATAACATTGTAAACCAGTATGTAAACATAAGAGAGTTTGTTGTTCTAGCAAAGTAAAAAGCCAAACTTTGGTCAGTTTTAACTTTGAGTAGAGGAAAAAAACAAAACCACCATTGAGTGTGGGCTCAACATTCACATGTAAGAGGCAGAAAAAAGAAGGATGGATGGTGAGAGAAGCCGGAAGTCTTTATAAAAATTCTCACTATGGGAAAGCACAAAAGGAGACAAAGAACAAACGAGTAGTTGGGAATCAAAAGTGTCTGGTCTAATGTCAATGAGATCCTTTGGTTTACCTTCAATTAAGGACTGTGTTTAATCAAACACTGATACATAAAAAAACTGTCAGTCTTGCTAGTTACAGAAGACCAGTAAGGCTCTTGGGTTTCCCTGGATTATTCGAAATTTGTTCTCTTCTGCAGGTGAACATTAGTTGATGTGAACAAAATGTCAAATACAATTATAAAATAGATTGAAGAGTGATGTATCAGTATTTCGTAAGGAGGGAAAGAGAAAAGTTACAGTGGTAAAGTCAGTTTTTTATTTCTGTGACTTGGGTGTGACCACATAATCATAAGGTGGCAAAAAAAAAAAAAAAAGCCGTCTTAGAGGGTCCTTAATACTAAAAACTGATGTATCTCTTCCTCCCTGGTTGTTTTGCGGCCCCCACCACTGCACCAAGGTTTTAGGGTCTCTTACAGTAGGCAAGGGGTGCCCAAGCATACTGATGTGATCGTGAGGCCACCAACTATTAAGCAAAGTCTCAGAAACGATTTTTCTTGTTTTTGCCCTTAGAAAAAGTAGATCTTTTACATGGCTTGGCTCACAATTTAAGTGGTTATAAATATATATACATATGATATAGTGGTATAAATAGATTTATAAATATACATCATTTTTTGCTACACTTTGAACACCAACATGTAATCTTTGGGCTTAGCAGAATAAAAGATAGAATGACACAAAGTCTATCTTGCTGGAGCACATTTACTTGGTTTCTCCTCTAGAGAAGCAAATCATTAGATAAGACATCATTTCCTGCATTACTGGACACACTCAATGAGGTAACTGTTGTTGAACAACTTTGCAATGCCCTTTCATCTTCCATTAAATTAACCATAAAATGTAAAAACACAAATACTGAGGAAAATCTGAGTTTTACAGAAAAAAATACAATTGATGTGTTGGGGATAGGAATGTTCATTACCCGCTTTTACCCCAAGATGACTAGAATACCCGTTTTTTGTTGTGTGTTTGCTTTTAAAGGGTGGCCTGAGCCTATCTACCGCAAATCCTTCCTGGTAGAGCACCATGTCTGTGCAATTTTGACATTAAAAAAAAAAAAAAGCAACAAAAACCAACAACAGAACACCACCCAGACTCAAGTCCCAAACCTCACACATACAGAGCCACCTATGCTTTGGGGAAAATTTTGCAGTGGTTTTAAAACATGGCAATTTGTCTTTTTCACATTTTCTGATAATACAATGGATGTAAAAGTCATATGGCTGCTCTGAATGGCCATAGGACTCGGGGGGTGGGCAGGGCAGTGGGAGGATTCTGCTCTTTTGGAGAGAGAGACAGGTTGGTAAAGCCTTCCCGTCACCCTTCTGGTAAAATTGTGGCTGGGAGAAAAACATGAACTATCAACAAAAATAGACAAGATTCCCTTTCTTGTTTCTTCTACTTAAGTTATTCTTGGGTAATTCTGCACACATACCCTCAAGTTATGGACAATGCTGTTCAAATGATAGGATCCCAGGAATGAACACATCAACTGTCTAACATTGGCAATTACCCAAACCTCATTTTCAAACCATTATTAGAGAGAGAGGTTGACTGAAGTCATATATTTGTTTAACTAAATCTTAGGTACTTATACAGATGTGCAGAAATTATCTACAAAGAATGGCCACAAGACAAAAATACATTTATACTCAAATTACAAGGAATCTTTCCAGTCATTGTAAACTTTTTAAATTATTGCTTTCTGAATGATAAATTGTGTAATAAATTATGAAGTATTATCATTGAAAAAATAATTATGACTAAGCAATAGTCTTAGTAATGGAAGGCTATGCAAACGTATCCACACAAATATTCAAAATACACAGGGGCAAATATATAGACACAGGTGTAAATAAGTATACATAATATGTGTGTGTGTGTGTATATATATATATATATATATGGCCTTTGCCTTGTTCATGCCCTGAGATTTCAGTAACTTTGGAGTTCCTTCTTTAATTCCAGGGGTGAGGGGAAACCATTTGCTGTTGAGAGAGCTTTGCAGAGCTGGAATTATGTACAAGCAACTTCCTATAGGCACCCTGACTCACCAAGTCATAATTTAAGAAACAAAACAAGTGTTTTCTGAAAATCTTAAGGATCCATTGGTTCGATTGTTTCTTGTTTGACCTTTACAGGTACCAGAGGTAGTGGGTTGCTGGGAGGCAACTTCATGAGGGGTAGATCTGATGACTCATAAAGGCTGCACCCTGAGGAGAGGAGTCCATTCCCCATGTTTCTTTGCAAAGACACTTTCAGGCCAGTTTCTTCTTTCTCTTTTCTGACCACGGCCAGAATTTCCTTCTCCACTACAGAGATCACACTAATGTCATCCTCCACGTCCTCGAGCCGGTCAGCATTGTCGCTGATGTCAAACTTCTCGATTTCTTCATTGATTCGGGTCAGATCTTCCAAGGGCAGCCCGGGCGCCGGGGCCGCAGCGCAGTTCCCTTTCAGGTGAACCTTGAGGCTACAGAGATGGATGTAGTTCTTGTGGCACTGGGAGCACTTGTGGGGCCGCTCTCGAGTGTGCAGACGCTTGTGCAGTTTCAGGTGCACAAACTGGGTGAACTTGGCAGGGCACACCTTGCATTGGTACGGTTTCTCTCCAGAATGGAGTCGCAGGTGGGTCTTGAGATTGCTGGTGCTGCTAAATCGCTTGTGGCAGACCTACAGTGTAGGAGAGAGAGACAGTAGGGAAGGGAGACAGGAAGGCCAGAAGATTAAGAGCTGCCAATTGGAGGGGCAGGCTTACAGGCCAACGCCCAGCAACCTGGGAGGTGAGAAGCCTCCTTGTGGCACCTCCAGTGTGGTATTAAGCAAACAGGGCGCTGTGGGCACACGGCACACGAGTGGCTGTTTATTTCCCCTACCATTTTCCCACCCACTGGAAGCTGGCTGTGTCATCTCAGGTCATCAGCAGATACAGAGCACTGGGGAGGCCCATAGTGCCATCAGCCCGGGACAAGGCAGAATCTGGTGTTGGCTTTAACTACGGGCTATATAGGACATGGGAGGGTGACTCACAGACATTTTCTACAAAGGTCAGAAGGTCTACCCAGAAAATACTGCGCACCTGGCATTCATGTGGCTTTTCTCCCGTGTGTACCAGGTAGTGTTTCTGTAGGTGGGCGAGCTGAGTAAAGCCCTTGTTGCAAGTCTGACATTTGAAAGGCCGTTCTCCACTGTGCACTCTCAGGTGGACCTGGGAAGAAGCCACATGTGTTAGCTCTGCTCTCAAGCTGGCTCTGAGACCTAACATTTCTGCTCAAAGACTCAAGTGTTGATGATGCAAATATCTTAAGAAAAGCATCAAGACAGTCTCAAAAAGAAAAAATCTTCATGTTTTCAGAATGGTGCTTTTCTTAAACTAAAAGCACAAAAATCACAGGCTAGCAGGGTTTCACCTAATCTTCTAGTCCAAACCCCTAATGTTTTTATTATTCAGAAGCAAATCAGGAGAAGGGAAGTCACTTGTCCAAAGTCAAAGAGCTAGAAGTGGCAAAAGCCAGGCAGAATCTATACCCACTATTCCCAACCTGGGGCTCATACGACTGCAAATGCAATCGATACCCCGTGGAAAGCAAGCTAAACACAAACACAAGCATGCACTCACAGCCCCTCCGACTGCTCTCTCTCAAGGCCTACCTTCAGATTGGAGAGCTGGCCGAAAGTCTTGGCGCAAACGTTGCATTCGTACTTGATCTTGCCGTTCTGCTTCTTCAGCGGGTAGGGAAGGGTCTTGTAGCCGGTCATGTTTCTTTTGTTTTTAATGAGATTCATGGCTTCGTCGCTGCTGGGGGCTGCCATAGCTGCTGAGGTAGCTTTGGGCTGCACCACATGTTCTGCCGTGGCGGCTGTTCCCGCCGTGGGAGACCCGCTTGTGGGGCTACAGGCCTTGTCCTTCATGCTGGCGGCGGCCCCGGTAAGGGAGAAGGCACTGTGGGGCGCCGGGACAAGCACCTCCCTGGGATGCTCCGGCTGGAGCAACCTCCGGGCTCCATCTGAAGGTAGCGAGCTCGGGAGAGAAGTGGGGTTGAGCATGGGGTGGGGCAGGCTGCCCCCACCGAGGAGATTGCTGTAGACAGGGCACAGCCTCGGGAAGAGGCCGAAGTTGTTGATGCCATTCATGCTGCTCACAGCGCTCAGGCCATTACAATTCATGCCGTAGGGGGGCAGGAGGAACTTGGGGTAGTGAGCATTGTAGGAGGGGATGAAAGCTGGCGGGAGGTGGGGCAGGGGTGCGTAGCCAGGGTAGGAGCCCAAACCTTCCGTGCCGTAGGGCGCGTTCAAGTAAGCGTAGGAGTCCCGGTGCTCTTGAGAGGCTGGGCCCACAGGGGACACCGTATTCCCGGGGCTGCTGTGAGGGCTAGAGCTCTTGAGGCTTTGGTCCGGGCTGCTTCTTGCAGAGGGGCTTGGAGTGGTGGAGGACGGAATGGGGGAGCGAGTGATGTACGTGGGTCTCTCCATCCCGTAGGCCAGGGAAGCTTTCAAAAAGTCTTCCGGCAGAGGGGCCCGGATAGGGTAAACGACCCGAGGGTAGAAGGGCATTTCGGGGCTCCCATGTCTTCTAAAGTCATCGAGGTCCTTTTCTGACGTGAGGGGTGAAATGTTCGAACGGTAGAGGTCCTTTCCTTTGGAGGGGTTGGAGTCCAGTTTTAGGATTTCTTTGACGCTGTGCTCTCTTTTTGGGACATTCTTTGGGCAGAGTTCATTTTTCTCAGTGCTCGGCTGCTTGAGATTGCTCTGTGTTTGTGCTGAAGTAAAGAAAACGGGGCGATTACACAGCGGGCTAGAGAGAACTGAAACAAAATTGCCAAAGTTGCTCCTCCTTCTCGAGAAAACCTGAGTACCAGCTAGCGACACAATCGCCACATATCTGGCTTCCAACGCGCTCTCATTCTAGAGGGCTCTGGGCCACTCACTCAAAAGTGCAGTTCCATTTCCTCCTCAGCAAAATGAGGACAATGGCAGCACGGACAGAACAAACAGCAGCCTTGGGTAATTCTGTTTTCATTAGTACAGACCTTATGATAGAAAATTGCTGTTTAAGCTGGAGTAAAATAGCCTATGCCAGATGCGGTGGCTCACGCCTGTAATCCCAGCACTTTGGGAGGCCGAGGCAGACGGATCACCTGAGGTCGGAAGTTCGAGACTAGACTGACCAACATGGAGAAACCCCGTCTCTACTAAAAATACAAAATTAGCTGGGCGCGGTGGTGCACGCCTGTAATCCCAGCTACTTGGGAGGCTGAGGCAGAAGAATCGCTTGAACCCAGGAGGCGGAGGTTGTGGTGAGCCAAGATCGTGCCATTGCACTCTAGACTGGGCAACAAGAGTGAGAAACTCTGTCTCAAAAAAAAAAAAAAAAAAAAAAAGATAGCTTCCATTTTAATGGAGTGGAAAAATACTGGGGTGGGGACCCTGTCATAGGTTAATAAAAGTCTTTCTGATGTTCATGGTTTACCTAAAGGAAATCAGCACACCCTGAGAACTAAATGTGAAAGATTAAGACTCATTTCAAGTAATACACAGTCATCAATTTTCACCTCTACTCTTGTTGAATACGAATTTGATAAAGCCCTGTTCAAACTGCCTATGCCAAGGAGCTTAACGAAGTGAATGCCACCCTTCCTCGCAATGTGCAGACAGCATTTCACCAAGGCTCGGTCTGGTCTAGCCAGGATTCCAGCAGTGCTGGCCCCTGGAGTCACAAGGCGTGACAGTCACCTCTGCCAAACCACAATAGGTACTTCCTGAGCCAGTTCAATTACTTAGCGCACCCAAGAAAACAGAACAGGCTAACAGGAAAGCACTTATTCCCAAAGACGGCACGTTATTACTTGGTAAAGATACTATTTAGGAACAGCAGCAATGAGGACAGTTCTAGACCTTCCCTGCCACAGCCAGCCTTGTGTCCTCGCCACACAATAAATGATGCCTTCAGGAAAACACCCATCTGAGCAGGGAAAACTGAAAATTCCCTGCTCAGCCTTGCCTGGAAACCAAAAGTAAAACATATGATGTTTAGTTTGAGCTCTGATTATTGGAGGACAGTCACTCAAGTCAGGACATCTGCCCTAGGAACGCACCAAAGGCATCAGCCGTTGTCGATGTGTGGAGATGCCTTCAGAGGCAGCAAGTCTGGGGGATTGCGCTGAAGCCTTTGTGCAAATATGCTTCATCGTCTGAAAAATGTCCCTGCTTGATTAGTTGAGAAAGAACTCCAGGCTTGCTATCTGATAGGTCTAGAAATGAACTCTGTGAAACTCCAGAACTGAACCCTTCAAATGTATTCTCTAGGCTGACTGGCTTGAGGGATTCCAATTTGAGAGCCCCTTAGAGAATGTTATCTCCTGCCAGCTGTTATCAGTTCCTCCTGGGCGAGCCTGAAGCCCCAGAATAAACACAGAGAACACTGCTATCAGGGACGATGCTGATGGGGGGCCGAGATGGAAAGCTTGCTGAGGGAGAGGGATTTCTGAAGCCACTAAACTAAAATAAATATCTCCTTATCAGGCCAATATCGGTCTTTCAGTGAGGCCCAGCAGGCAGGAAGTTCTAATTGTCACTTTTGTTTTTTAAAGCTAAAATGGTAAAGGATGAGAAAGACAACCAAGCTTGAAAACTGATAGGCAAGGCATCTCACAGCCACAGGAAGGAATTTTATGAAGGTGAAAAAGAATGATTTGGAAACATCTATATAGGGTCAAATTCATAATGATTTTTAAAAACGATGCCACTCGAATAAAATGAAAATACAAAAAACTTTATCCTCATGACTTTGAGCCATTTTTAGGTGGCAAATTATGTATCTAAGTTTCATATTTTTTCCAGTGGCTTTCATACTCCCTTGGTTCTATAATTTAACAAATAATAAGCATAAATTTGCAATAAGCATCAAGTTTCAGTCCATTTGTGGCAGTGCCCCTCACATTTAGCCAGGCGTTCTTCTTAAGCACCTTACTATAATTTGAATATTGAACTGATATGAAACTTATGATTGGGCCAACAAAAAAGTCAGAATTTTAAACTTTCTATGCAAAATGCTTAGCCCAGTGCCCAGTATATAGTAAACTCACAATAAATGTTTGCTATCTCTAATGCCTTCGGAAAAATAGATTGCATCTTATTCTAAAAGAACATCCAGAGTGACATGTTAGCCTCCCTAAGATGCTCTACAGGTGGAAATTAGGAAGTCCATATACAGTAAAGGTGCATTTTAAAAAATCATCCTTCAGCAGCTGAGTAATCAGTGGAGCTGGTGTCATTTCTGACTCTCCCACTCAGCAGCAGCTTGAGTTAACATGAAAAAGAAAATCAAGATCTGTTTTTGTTCTGAAATCTTAAATGGCTGTAGGCGGACGGAGTCATTTCAAGAGTGAACTGCTTCTGAAGACTCCGAATGGCTTAATTATGCCGACTCACATTTTCGATCTATAATAAGAACCCCAAGACTATAAGAAAGAACCTAGAAGTTCTGCAGTAGGCAAAACAAAGTCTCTTTTCAACTGAAACTGAGAAAGCAGATGAACATTTAGAAGTCTATAATTTGGTCAACTGTTTTCTAGATGGGTTAGTTAGGTAGACAGAAAAAAAATACCCCCCCCCCCCCAATTTGGGAGGGGTAGGGGTTTCAAACTTATTAGTTCTTTTATTCCTTTTCCTTTGTTTTTAGAAAAATGCCAGTTTGTGATTTCTGGCTACTTGCTTTTCTTTCCTTTGGTTTGTTGCAAATCCCTTCTTCTCCAAACTCTACCGCCTGAACCATCACTGCCATTTAAGCCCTCATGGAGATTCTTGCACCACCTCTATTGTGCTTTAAGCACAGAAACCAACACAATTCATTTGGAGACACAATCTACCTATTAGGCCTGATGAAATAGTGGAAATTTTCCTGATCACAGTCTCAATCATCAGCTGCCACGCCTAAGACAACTGGTTTCACAATTGGCAGCAGGAATCTTGTTTTAATGTGACTGGTTATTGTTAACTCTCATTCTTTACTATGAATATTGGACAATGAAATGTGCTTGAAAATGCTAAACCACCATTTAGAAAAAATTCTGCCACAATAAAAGGGGACATACTGCATAAATAAAAAGGGATAAATAAAAGGTGTCATTTCACAGTATATATGAGAGTTGCTTCTGAACACAAAGGAGAAGCACTTGAACCTTAAAATACTGTGCAAAGTCTTTCCTTGAGGAATAAAAACGCCAGGCCTTTAAACCCTTCCCTTGATTGGCACAGGGTGAGGGAAACATGCAAAAAAGTTTCTTGGTGGTTGGTGCAAAGTCACTGGGGTAGGTAACCTCAAATGAACTGTTTAAAGAAAAGCAAAAATCAAAAGACTTTCCTCTGAATCCATGAATGATTAAACTCAAGGAATGTAGGGAGACTCTTAAGAGGAAGTGGCTCATTATGTTAAGAAAGCCAAGAGGGAGCTGTGCGCTTCTCCTGAGATGCCCAGCTGGAAAATGAGTTCCCCAAAAATGCTGCTGTGCCTGTGCATTTGTCTTTTGTTACTAGGTCCTCAGCACTGGGCCTGGCACACACAGATGCCAAAACAACCGAACGGCTCCTGGGAGGTTCAGCCCCAGGGATATGACAGAGTGTCCAGAGTCTCAGGGAGTGCTGAAGAGAGATGAGGGAAAAGAACTGCCACCTTTTTAGTCAGTACCTGATTAGACCCATCAAGCTGGAACTGGGGAACTGCGAGCCAGTTCTTTTCCTGAAGCTCAAGGGTAACCTGTTGTGTAAGGACCCCAAACACATATCTTAAAATGGGATCCTACGGGGGAGGTCCTGGTGCTTTTATAGCCCCAGATTTTCAGAAAACTGCGAACACAATCTTAAGGGAGATCAAGTAAAATGACGTGTGGATTGAATACCAAATAACCATACAGCTGGATTATATATGACTAGGGTAAGTACTTGGTTTGCTTGTTGGTCCTAAAATCAAAGTCAAAATTCCAGTTTATGTTAACATTGACATTTATTCCAAATGTCTCAAAGGTGAAAATGAGAACTAAAACAATTTAGCCTTCCGATAAAGCAAACGGACAGTATATCAATAATTGGTAAACCTGGGTAAAGGTAACTGGAAATTCTTTGTCTTTTTCTCAAAATGTTTTCTTAAGTTTGAAATGATATCAAAACAAAAAGTTATAAAAACTTCAGCATCTAGTCTTAACTTCTAAACCAAAAGGAACTAATTTTTAAAACTGCTAATAAGACTTAGTGGTCTAACCAACAACACACAAGCATAGTTACAGCAGAGGTTAGAATCTTATGACAATTCTTCAATTGCTCACAGAGACCACTTGAGAATGACTAAAATGACGCAGCCCTCTGCAGAGAGAGGTCATGACAGCAATTTTAACCCAATAAAAGAAGTAAAAGCATAGAAACCTCAGGAATTGAGAATTTGTTAAGATAAGGTGATAGGTGGCTACTATAATACTGATCAAGAGATCAGATAGTTTTTTACTGTAAGGAAGGAAGCTAAGATATAAAATCTTTACGGTTATTCACTTAGAATAATACTGAAAAACTATGACGAAGTTTTTCTAGCAATGATCTTACAATATTCCACATCAGATCCTAACTGTACATTCAAATGTACATCTATAAATATTCTGATGTAGTCTAAGTCCTGACAAACTACCACAGATGAGGGCTATACCTTGCATATGCAGCATGTCTGGACCAATCCCTGCAATTCTCCGAGCTGCTTTTGGATAAATTAGAATTGGACATATATTTCTTCCTGTAACATTCTGAATTCAAAACTCAAGGTAGCTCTTCATATATATATATTTGTTTAATGATCAAGTTTCATACTAGTTAATAGGGACTCAAAAAATGTTTTTCCTCTTCCTAGTCCCTAGCTTAAGCCACCTACTTCATCCAACACATGACCAAGCAGCGTAATTAAACAACATGTTATTAGTTCACAGGGGCAGAACTGACATTACTGGCATTTTTAATTTTTTTTCTTCTGTAATCCACTTACTGAGATTCATCATTGTCAGCTCTCCGGGATAAGGGTAGTGAAGCCTTTCTGCAAAGTCCCGACAATACCACACAAGAAGTTCCTGGTTGGCAGGGATGGGCTTAATGGTGTAGAAGTAGATGTTCATCCCGTTCTGACACGCAGCCAGGTTTTGCTCCCGGGGAGAGTGCGCTGGATTCACATAGCGCATCCAGTTGCTTTTCTCTTCATTAAAGCCATCAATGAAGTGGTGAAGCTCCCCTCTGGAATAGATCTGTCCGAAAGAGAAGACAGGCATGTAAAAGGAAGTCAACCCCAAAGCTCCCCAGCACCTCTCAGAATAAACACAGCCGGTACCGTGTGTGATTTCTGATCCCCTACTGCCTAGTTAGAAAAAGAATCAAATCAGTTTAGCCAGAATCGTCTTGAATCAGCAGAAATCAGGACGGAAACAGGTAAGGCACACTTTGTCAGTTACCTTTTCCATTTCAGTTTTATCGTCTTTTCATGTTCGGGAAAATAACAGAAAAATGAAACACAAATGTTCATTTAAGGAGCTGCCTCAAACCGATTAACCCACCACAGAGTACTACTTTTGCTATTGCAGTGAATGGCAAATGGGCGATGCTACTGACTTCAGTTCCGATTATGCTGACTTTTAGTGCTTTGAGTCACTGGGTAGAAGACCAAGCCGGCTGACGACGTCAAACTGAGTCTCAGCTTTTTCTATGGCCTCTGTACTCGCCGTTTCCTACACCCCCGCCCAAGGCTTCAACTATGCAAACATCCTCCACCCCCAACCCTCCAAGTCCTAAAGTAACAGTTGTTCATATGAATACTTGGAACCTTGCCTTTTTGTGGAAACACTGGGTGGGGCAAAGGTGAACTTCACCTGCCATAACAAAGTGAATACTGGGGCAGCAGCCAGAATCTGACAGTCTATTACTGAGAAGTCACTTTTCCTCTTGATAAACATGTCCAGACTTGCACTTTCCTTTTAATTCAAACGAGGGAAGAGGGAACCCCTTATCTGGGAGGAGGCTGGCTAAAACACCACACACAGAGCCATAGGCATGTGTTTTTGGAAGAAGAACAGGAAGAAAGTATGTTGTTCCTTAAAGGCAACGCAGAATGAAGAATTCGAAGTTTGTCCTAGAGTAATACTACTTCTGGTTAACAGATGCACTCACGATACTTGGCAAAGAGGCAGAGGAAGAAGAAAAATTAAAATGTACACTCTTACTGAAACTATAAACACACTCCTTATCCTTCCACACACAGTTTTTTCTCTCTCCCTCTTTTTAGGAGGTACCACCTTTACTTTAGACTTTAAGAAATGCCCTTATACATATACAATCAGTCAATACCTAGTGTGATCTGCGACTTGCAGTCTCCAAGCAGTAGTAAGGCACTGTTCGTAGCAGGAATTTTGCGCTCACCGGACAGCAGGTTATTGCTTTTCCTTACTCACGTACCGACTGTGCTAGTCTACAGATAGTTTCTGTATTTCGTTCAAACGTTATCAGAAATAAAAAGGAACTCTGTCCCTTTAACACAGGCGGTAAACACCAGAATCACTTTCTTTTAAGAGTAACTTCCTGTAAATTGTGAAGGGGGAAATACATGTGGCTTCATCAAAGCAGCTTGTGAGAGCTTTTGCGGTGTGTTTTGTTAAGAGAAAATGGAACAAGGCTGGGTGAATTCTGCTATCAAGAGGGGTTTTCAAGTTTGTTTACTCTGATGTGCAAACTTCCAGGAACATGGGGTTCCATCGCTCTTGCACTCTTCGCTGGGGCGGAAACTGCTTTCTAAAGCTACGGGTATGTTGATTCCAGTTAGCCTTCCTTGGACTGCAATTTACTGTATCCTCATTTAAAAACAGCAATGTCGATGCCGTGAAGCCACTCACACACAAAATACAATAAGGCATACGTAAAATGAACACCGTTTCCTACCACCTTCCTGAACTTCCATATATTATCTAGTAGATTAAAATGTGCTGATTCATAGTACAGTTACAAGAAATGTCACTGGTTTCTCAACTTGAACATCCCTTCTTTGGCTGTGTAATTTGCATGAAACTTTTTCTTTCCTCACAACAGATGTTCATATTCCTGCCAGCAAAACCGGGATGTTCTACAATATCCTTTGCATGTGAAAGGCTGATTCAAATAAATCCTCCCAAGGAAAGCCTTTCAGTTACTTATAGTGAATCTTTAAATGAAACAGGGAACTGGACAGTGAGGGGAGATTTTTAGGTGTTTCTTGCCTTTTCTCAAAATAATCATACATTAATGAGACTTATGCTGGATTGTCTTAATTCAGACCTTTAACTCCAAGAACTATGCACCTTTATGGCTCACTTCTGAGAAGACTTTATTGACAATAAAGGCAAAAATGCACTCATGGTTCCACCATTATAAGTCAGGTGATTAATGTATTTTAAGCAGGAATAATTATTAAATAAAAATTGCGAGCACATGATTCTTAGTGAATATGTAACTACCCTCTTTTGCTTGGGAGATAGTAAGATACATTTCTAAAAATGCAAAACTTCCTGGATTAAGAATATTGTTTCTTAGGAATAGCTTCTTGCCCGAACGATAATTGTTCTAGGCAAAAATACCAGCTAAAGCAAGCATAGCAATTTTGGTTATCACGCAGCTGTTTCTTTTTAAAGAATTCAAATAATGTACATTTCATGTAAGTATGCACAAAAACGCTTACTAAATTTAAATAACCGTATCTTTATCTTCTGAGGAAACGAAATATCCCTGAGACATCTATGGGAAGAAGGAAAGCAATCTGTCTTTTTTCTGTTCACTGCTAATCTAGTCTTTTATTCAAGGATTCCATCTAATTAGTTCACCTCTGGGGGCCTTTCTAGCCCTAATATAGCAAAGGAAATTGTACTGGCTAGATCTTTTGGTTGGATTCTATAGGAAAGCTCATCATCTTGCATGACTGTTAAGCATTTTCCTTATGCTATGAGATAATTAACCTATTGTCAAATGGAATCGTTTACGGTGCACATGTATTTAAATAGGACTAGTTCTGTGGTCCTCCATTCCCCTCAACCCATCTTCCAGCTATCCTTTCTTAATGGCATCTACTTTTAAGGTAATTCATTTGTGTCATTCCTGGCTGGGCGTGGTGGCTCCTACCTGTAATTCCAGCACTTTGGGAGGCCGAGGCAGGCGGATCACGAGGTCAAGAGATCGAGACCATCATGGCCAACATGGTGGAACCCCATCTCTATTAAAAATACAAAAATTAACTGGGCATGGTGGCAAGCACCTGTAGTCCCAGCTACTTGGGAGGCTGAGGCAGGATAATTGCTTGAACCCAGGAGGCAGAGGTTGCAGTGAGCCGAGATCGCACCACTGCACTCCAGCCTGGCGACAGAGTGAGATTCCGTCTCAAAAAAAAAAAAAAGAAGAAAAAAAAAAAGATAATTCATTTGTGATAACTCTTCCATTCAATTAAAGTCAGCAAGAAATCAAAAAGGGGTGAAATCTAAGGTGTGGTGACTCATTACTACTTCCTTGCAGAGAAATGCAAATGAACCTATCCTTAAAGCAAGCAACAAACTGTTTCTTTTCATTACAAAGCTCTAATGAATTGCAAAAATCAAGATTCACATATAGCCCATATCTCCATCACTAACCACCTACAGGCCAAACATTTAATCGGTTTCATCACATTTGTTCAGAATTCCCTGTGTCCATGGGGATGCCGGATACTTATGGGTGAGCCCCAGCATTTCTCAGCACGGGATGAGAAAGGAGGTGAGCCACCCAGCTCTTTTAGCTCCATTTTTTCCTAACATTTAATGGATCTGAAGAAATTTCCCTTACTTACCCTCCAAAAATATTTCCTGTTGGCGTTCTTGGGAACTGTGTCATTGGTGTAGATTTCACCTATTAGGGGTCCAAAACGTGTGCCCTTTGGTATGTATTCTTTACTCATCACTCCAATAACCTAAACAGGAAAAAACACAGGAAACAATTACTTTAACTGTAAAATGTTAACCAATCTTTCAATTAAATAAATTGGACTGTCAAGTGGTAATACAACTAACAATGATAAAATTTTGATAAGTAGAACAGACATTAATAATGCCCACATAATTAACAAGTTTCACCATAGGAGACCATCTTTTAAAGTCTGAGATCATAAGCAAATACTCAACCAAGCATTAAAACAGTCTAGGGGATTACTGTCTGGTAATAAAGGATCCTTTATTTTTATCATGACTTTTTATACTAGAACAGAGAAGACAGCCATTCTCTTTTAGAATGAGAATAAGACACTACAGAATTAGATGGTCAAGATTAGATCATTTCAGCCTGTTTCTAGTTTCCTATTTCTCATTCTCCCTCAAACCATAAGCATAGTGTGCTTGAGGGGAATAAAATAGTTTTGACCTCAGAAACCAAAATAATGTTCTTTGGTTGTTCCATAACAGCCTAAGGAACCAGAAACCAAATGTATTATGTTTTTTTCATTCCAGATGAGGGGTGTGTGTGTGTGTGTGTGTGTTTTCATAGCTTGTATATTCTCTTTAATAAGAGATCTTTCAAGTAACTTTGTTCTTCTCTGGTCTTCTACTTTGTTCTCGAGTCTTCTACTCAAGAGTGGTCATAGGCCCTCGTGTGTGTGTGTGTGTGTGTGTGTGTGTGTGTGTTTTAAAGACAAGGTCTCCCTCTGTCACCCAGGCTGGAATGCAGTGACTTGATCTTAGCTCACTGCAGCCTAGACCTCCCAGGATCAAGCGATCCTCCCACCTCAGCCTCCTGAGTAGCTGGGACTACAGGCATGCACCATCACGCCCAGCTAATTTTTGTTGTTGTTGAGAAGGGTGGTCTCACCATGTTGCCCAGCCTTGTCTCAAAACTCCTGGACTCAAGCGATACTCCCACCTCGGCCTCCCAAAGTGCTGAGATTACAGGCTGAGCCACCATGCCTGGCCAAAAGCCCTCCTTTGAAACTGAGTTTATACTGAGGAAAGCTGTAGGTTCTAAGATCTGAGGAAATGACCTCAGACTGGATGCATCACACATTTTAACTTTGTAGGGCCTTGCTAAAGAAACATGTTAACTATACCAGTTCCTCCTTAATAATACATTTCTCTTTGAGAGGGTAAAAAAATCACCAACCATGAATCAGGAAGCAATTCGTCACTATTCAATAGAACTCCTCTGCGAGTAGTCCTTTACAACAGTTTGCAGTCACAGTTTTGTTTTGGTTTTTATTCTCTCGCTTTCCTATTTTTATTTTCTTCTCATTCAAGACAGCCTACCAATCACTTGACTGAATTCTTTACTAAAATGGACCAAGGAGGAGGGAGTGGTAATAGATGATAATGTTTATTTTCCAGTTTTTATATCCCCAGTAGCTCCTGTGCATTCATGTACCTGAAATGGTAGACTCAAATATGTGACTCCATCAATGCACACAGATTGTTCACAGTGGAATCTACTATTCTGGTTAGAATATACACCAGTTCCTCATTAAGTCTCATCAATAATTTAAACCTCTATTTAAATAGATATGGCACACCTACATGCCTGTGACAGACTAGCTTTTCTCATTTAAGTGTCTCATCAGCCAATGATTTTTTTTTTTCTGAAACAATTTAGTATTCAATATACAAATCAATGAAGCATACTCAGACTGGAAAGAGAAAAAAAGAAAATTTTCCTACACCTAACACAAGTTGAAACAAGAGTGTTATTTTTGGTCCTTTATGAATTTCTGTCAGAGAGCTGAAAAAAGCAGATGTTCATTTCATCCTCCTCCTCTGCCTTCATTTACATCTATCTGCCCTTTTAATCACCATTTGTCATTATTGGTATTTGTTGGCAGTAAAACTACTGGGGACAAGAGTATCTCAGAGCAGTCTTGAGATATAAATATATATATATCTAAAGCTTTAGTAGACTTATTCAGAGGCTCATTGTTTTGGACATATTATAAAATCTAATTAATTTGGAAAATTCATGGAATTGAATTCTATGACATGCAAATCATTTGATATTCATATTTCAGTGATTATTCCGTAATAGTAGAATGACAAACAGGAAAAACAAATCATGCCATTTGTTGGTGAGCCAATAATTAGCAGTTGATATTTTCAACATATCAACTTTACAGCAGTAATTTTAAGAAAGGCACTCAACTGGTTCATCAACTTTGTTTTAAATTATAGTCTCTGACAGATGATGTCTTGGGAGTCACAGCTTGATTACCAACAAGGAGCACTACACTGAGGTCGTGGTTCTTCTTCCAAATTGCCATTCTTTTACAGAATGGGCCTCTAGGTTTTCAGTTATCAATCTTACACACATTTTCTTGTGCCCAAAAAGAAGTCAGCTAGAAAGCATAAGCTACCCAACACCTTTTTGAGCACAATTATGGACTCGTCACTAGTGAGCTATAAAGCAGCACCGGAAGTAGCTCTTGCCATCTCTAACTTTACAAACACAATTCAACAGACCAGACAGGAGAACAATTAAAAAGAAAAGGCTCTGTGGTGGAAGAGAGGTCTACGATAATCCTCAAACCCCAGACAAATTAAAGAGCTTCAATATTAGGTTATCATTAGGAAAGGGACAGAGCTCTAATATTTTAAATTTCAATTACATACAGTGCTATAGGGCACATAGAAACTCACAGCTATAGATAGATACAAAATCATAAAATTTCAAAACTGGAAGGTGCTTACAAACCACCTGTATCCATTCTAAGTCTAGCGTTCTAATACACAATAAACATCTTCATCTCAAATGCACGTCTGAGACATTATTCACAGACGCCATAAAAGCTGAAACTCTAAGACTATTGTGCTTGTCCAGGTAACTTTGGAGGGGGAATAGGAATCAGGACTGTTTTTAAAGGGAAGTGAAAAACCAAGTACTAAGTCTCCCTCTGGTCCTAGAAAGATCCAGAATGTGCATCTTAGACTACCCATCTCCCTGACCCATAGTTTGTAACAGTCTGTCTTTGAACCAAGCAAATATTAAGAAGGAACCTGGTGTGTGCCTTAAACTTCATAGTGCTAAAAAGACAAAGAATGTGTTCACCTAACTCAGGAAGGAAACTTCACTGGAACTGACCAGGGTCCTAAAGAATTACTGCTGGGGACGGGCCGTTGTGTGCCTTCTATAAACGAACAGCGAGAAGACACTGGGCTTCAATACCTCCCTGCTTCACCTGCTCCTACAGAAGCTCTTTATGTGCAGGGCAGACCCCTCCACCACTTGAGCAGATTTGTCTCTGTCCGTGGCCTCAGTTACAGAACACGCCCTGCCATCCACAGCTTCCGGACAAAACACAGGGCTTCTTTTTAGTTTTACACAATGAAGGAGATTTTACAGTTTAGGATGGGTTGAGTTGCAGTGCTTAATGGAAGTCTGATAACAAGAACAATATAGGTGTTTTTTTTTTTTCCCCCTGCAAATTCCTTTTTTAGAGTATGCAAACAGACACACACAGCAGTGGGTTTGAAGCAGAAACAGTATCCAAGTCTAAATGTCATCTGATCATCCTCTCCCCAAATTACATTAAGATCATTTAAATTACTAGCTATCTCTTTTCCCTCCCCGAATCCCACTCTGTAAGAATGACTCGTTAGATTATAATTCTGTTTTGACCATATGAATGTTTGTCTTGAGAGGATTGGAACTCAGTAGTGACCAAGACCTTCAGCCTGCAATCACCACATTTTTATTTTATTTATTTTATTTTATTTATTTAGAAACAGGGTTTCACTCCTGTTGCCTGTGCTGGAGTGCAATGGCATGATCTCAGCTCACTCCACCTCCCACGTTCAAGTGATTCTCCTACTTCAGCCTCCCAGGTAGCTGGGATTACAGGCGCCTGCCACCATGCCCGGCTAATTTTTGTATTTTTAGTAGAGATTGGATTTCACCATGTTGGCTAGACTGGTCTTGAACTTCTGACCTCAGGTGATCTGCCCTCCTCAGCCTCCCAAAGTGCTGGGATTACAGGCATGAGCCACCACACCCAGCAATCACCCCATTTTAAAAAGGAGTGAAGTGAACAAAGTTGTTTGAAGAAGGTTTCCTTCTTCATTATCTTTTTATTAAAGGAAACACGGTGATGCCTTGGTACATCATTTCTCAAATAAAAGGCAGTATGAAGAGGGAATTGCATGTTATGGTTAGATACTTTTTACAGATGGCTTGAGTTAATAATGGACTTCGATCGGAATGGACACCAAGGGAGTCCTCACGATCTGTCTGATGTTTATCAGCCACAATACAGGGAGGTTAGACTCAAAGAGCCACGGTGCCTCTTGAGTGCAAGCAGTCTCAACCGAGGGCAGAAACTCTACAGGGCAACACTTCTGAAATATAAATGCTTGAACTGATTTTTCTGTAGTCAAGTAGTCATAAGAGATTATTTCAGGAGGACATGGGGAAAACCCCCATAAAAGAATAACCCATCAGTTTAAAACATTTTCAAAGTTTTGAATAGTAGGTCTATATTTGATTTTAGTTCTGGAAATAGGAAGTAAGAACAGTTTCATTAAAGGTGCTGAATGATTCTAAACCCAATCTAAAAATGAGGGTCAAGATCAGAAATATGATTTGTATGTTTTGTTTTAACCAAAAAAAAAAAAAAAAAGGTGCTGACACATTGTACAAATTCATAATGAAAAATGGTCTTGTAAAAAAAAAAATTCCCCAGTATGTCAGCAAAATAGTACATACTGTAACATCTTTTGCTATTTAAATGAAAACATTTAAAGAAGGGCAAGATTAATAAGTCAGATAAAAAGTACATATAGAAAGACTCTTCCTATTTCAATGGCTCATGGAACTTAAAGAACTAACTGAATAAAGATAATGTAAACATTTCATTAGTCCTTGATGTTGCTGTCCCGGAACTGGTTTGCAGCTATCCTACCCTTAATGGCTCAACTCCACCATCTTCTTTCACCTTCTAAGGGAGCTGTCCTTTCCCAAAGTTCAAAAACAAAGGAGAGAAACAGAAAAACAGGTACAAATTCCAGAGTAAGCTTAAGAGAGTATTACATTCAAGCTTACTCCTTGCTTGACTTTATGATTAGGTTTTAAAGATATACTATCCTCTATTCAAGTGCTTCAGTTAAATGCAAGATAGGGAAATAGGATAAGAGAATCCTGACCTCTTAGGTTAGTTTCAAAGGACCCTCTTCAGGAACATAGGCACTGTCTGTTTTTTGGTTGCTTAATATATTGAAATAGGAAGTTCTACATTCAGAGGGAAAAAAAAAACACAAAATAGCTTAAGGATTGGTCTGAAATATGTTAAGATGATAACTAAAACCACAGTGACACCAAGAGGGGCTAGTGTAGCATAATCGAGAAGCACTCATTGGAGAAGTCAGAAGAACTTTGCTTCAAGTCCCAGAGCTGGCTTTGCCTATATGCCTTTGGGTAAGTGACTATCTTTCTGAACCTTGAACTAAAATGATCTCAGAGCATTACTTGACTTAGCTATGATTTTAAAGGAGAATGATGGAAATTGAAAAACTTAAGCTAAGAGCTGAACTAAGGATAAGAACATTATAGAATTAAAAGGCAAAGATGACCCACAGAATGGAAATTTTTATTTCAGTCCCAAAGGGCTGGACAGGGCAACACGGCACAAATGAATCTGGTCAAACTTGATATGGGGAAAAAACACACTACACCTTTTAAAGCCATCGTCAAACCTTATATACCCAAACAAATTCTACATTCATTCCAAGGCCACATATTGAGAGACTTTCTATTAAGAAGAGCATTACTTTCAGAAAGAGGTATAATTAAGGCTGACCTCTAGGGTTAAATTTTTTGGTAACATTCACGTACAACTAGAATTTAAATTTTATTTTTTATAAAATCTGCCTCCATTCACCCAGCAGCGGGGGAAAAAAGAAAGACTGAGCATCGTGGCTCTATTTAATTTTAGACAGCTGTGTCTCCCCCTCACCAAAAACACTGGACTCAGACACACAAACAGGAAAGAGACAAAGAGTTTCCCAGTCTCCCGGATTGCTTCAAATAATATTCCTTAGGGAAGGGGGAAAGTGAATTGACATGGCTGTAAGCAACAGTCCCAGTACCAAATTCTGGGATTCCTAGGGCCAATCATCCCCTTTCCCTACTTTCTGAAGGAAGTAATAGAACTGACAGTGCTCTGTGCTCATGGTGGTATGGGGAGCCTGCTGAGGGGTCATTTCATCCAACGCAACCCAGTAGTAGACTAGTAAGTACAGCTATAGTAAGCCAAATTCTGAAAACAAGAGGTGGTTCTGCAAGTTATTTCACAGCTGAACAGCACGCCTAGCTATAAGCTTTATATAAAGGTAAACACACATCAGTTGCTCATTCCAAGTTTGGGTTTTCATCCCCTTTGAAACAACAAAGAGTGTACCCACTTCAGAGGCCAATAAGGAATTGGCCTGTCAGCCCAGCCCCAGCAAAGGAGCTGCTGCAGATAAACACTGGTTAGCTCTGAAGTCATCCGGACAGAGGACACTTTTACATGACCCCCTTTCTCGGCTTATACCATCACTTCACTTCATAAACACGTCAAAGTTTTGAGAATAATTTTAGAAACCCAGCTAATAAAGCTGGCTCATTAAAAAGAATAAAGCCAACTAACTACCAAAGACAGACAAAAGAATCATTAAAACTGTTTTTTCTAAGAAAATGTTTTCTCCCTTAAGAGATATTATACAACAGGGGCACTAGGGCCAGTGGGCCCAGAGCTTTCTTGAAGTTCACTGACAATTTCACCCACCCTATGCTGCAAGTTGCTTTTCTGAGACGTGTCAATTTGCCAAAATATTTAACTGTTTACTAATTAGTATGGAACAGTTGAAGGCTGGAGGAAATAAGAAGGAAATGGTTTAGGGAAAGAGAAAGAAAGCAATGCAAGAATTGAATCAAGCAATCAATTATTTACTGATACTTACAGATTCTCAGAGGTTTTCAGAGATAATACAAGGCCTCAAGGGTTAGTAGGGAGATTTGGCGCCAGGTCCCCAATCTTCTTCGTCAATAAACCAGAGGCTTACCTCTCTGCTGTTGGTGGCATACTTGAAAAGCAGATTCCTTGGTAAGGATGCCTCCGCCTGAACCGAAGTCCCGCCATCAGCACCAGAATCCCAGGGGTGGTCGTTCACAATGTATGTACACTTCTCTTCAAACTCAGCCTCTGTCCACAGAGTCATATCCGCATCCTCCATGTCCATTTTCATGGTCCCCTTGGTCCCCTCTGCCAATCCCTGAAACCTCACAGTGCTGGAGCTACACTTGGGGGCAGCCTGGAAGAGAAGGGAAAGGCCTTTAATCCCCATTGTCCCGCCGTTCCTGTGGCTCCCTCTGAGAGGCTATGACTAATACAGTAGTCTGAAGACTTTAAAAGCAGATGCAGAGTGCTTGGTACAGTTGAGTAAGAGCCAAAAAGCCGTATAAAGTAAACTGCCTTGAAAAGAAACAAGGTTTTAAAATGCTACTCTAAAAAAAAAAAAAGAATGTGGCAACCTCACTGTGGGGAAAAGGAAAAAAAAAATCACCTCTGAACAATCCCTGGCTTTACCTCTCACGGCAGAAAAATGTTCTGGGCACACAGTTCAGTGTCCCAGAATGCCTGGGGTCATGGCCGCCAGACCCTCGACACTGTGGAAAAGCTGCCTCAGAAAAGTGTCACAAACAAGGAGAGGAAGAGGAAGGAGCTCTGTCTGCCTCTGAATGAAGCTAAAAATGGAAAGCGCGTGTGGTGCAGGAGCGGAACCCAGCCTGCCTTTTCCAAATGGGGAAGACTGAACTTTCCCACCAGCTCCCAACGCAAAACAACTTTCAAAACAACTGCCTCCTCCCTCTGCTGCGAGCTCTCTTTCATCCTCTCACATGGAAGACTGAAAAGGGTTGCATCCTGCCAGCATCACTGAGCTACGGCCTCTTAGAAATCACTTGGACCACAGGAAAAGAGGAGGAAAAATGGGTGAAGGGGAAAACAGCCTGCAGTGTCTTCTGACTTGCAAGCATCTCACACCAAATTGAAAAGGCAAAAACAAAACATAAAACTGTTCACTAAAATTCCCTGGAGAGAATTCCTTTAGGAGCCCTCAGCTACAAATAGCACTTTCCATTTAAATCTGAAAGTGTATGAATTCCCAGAAGTCACTGATGTACTACAGTTTACTGTAACTAAAGTTCTAACAAATTTAGAAGACTTGGAGGACAAGCTCTGCTTCCACTTGTACATTGATGAGGATATTCCCCCAAATCCTCCCTCACACTCAGAAAAGTGTTTTCCAAAGGCCAAAAAAGGTAAACAACTTCTGTAAGGGCTTTCTCATATAGACGTGGTTGATAAAAATGAGGAATATGGGTATCATTTCCATGTAAGAATGTGTACTTGTTAAAATGTAAACATAACATTCTGTGGAAGTCCTTCAAGGAGGTTTTTACATTCTTCCACTTAAATAGGATGCTCTTAAAAAAAAAAAGTTGGATGCAAAGTTGTTTTTCCCTGTTATGATTTAAGCAAACCTGCTTATTTTTATTTAGTTCCAACATGTAGAGCCATGATGCCAAATACATGTTAAAAATAAAATAAAATTGAAAACTTCAGCCAACCCGGAATAGTTTGACGAGTGTGAGCTGGAACCACTACTGAAATTTCAATGAATTGGCAATTATGTCTAGAATTGAAAGGGTTAATGATTCATAAGGAAAGTCTCACAAATGTTTGACAGCACTAAGTGCACTAAAGCAGAAGCATGTTTCTACTGCGACATCAGCAAAATAATAATAATAATAATAATAATAATAATAAAGGAAAAGAAAAGAAAGTTTTCAGGTCAATTTCAGAATTAAAAAAAAAATTTCAAGCTCCTTACCAAGGTCGTACCCACACGTTTTTCCAAGCAAATATCCAACATCTGAGAAAAGTCTCGCTCATCTCTACCCAGTCCACATTCTCCCCGCGTCCCCCGCCGGGCTGAGCCGTACAGACGCGCACCTCGGCGGTCCCTCCTCGCTTCGTTCGGCCGCCCGGGCGCCCGCGTCCCAGCTCCGGGCGGACAGGTGCCGCGCTCGCTGCTCTTGCCTCTCCGCAACACTGGAGGGCCGAGTGTCACGGCAGCACTTTGTCTGTGTTAACCGTCTGGCTTCCCCTCCCTGCTTAAGATTTCCTTAGCCACTCGGCTGCGCGAAGTGGGGGCGTGGCCAACGTGGCCAACACCACCTGGCCGAGCCCAGGGCTTTCCCCCAGATTGCGAGCACAGCCGCCGAGAGCTTCCTCTCTTCGCATGTGTATTTCAACATTGACTTGGAATCTTCTTACTTCCCTTTGAAGGCACTTAACCTCAACGCTTACTTGGGCTCTATTGTATTCTAAACACTCCAGATCGCCCTCCTTCCTGGCGCGGCAGAATTAGGGGGCGCACGTTCCTTAAATTAAGAAAACTTAAAATTTGACTACACATTTTGTAATTTCTCAGCTCAATTCCCCGGGTACAAAAGACACAACTCTTACTTCAAAAGAGTAGGTTAAACTGTTTTTGCAGCTAATGTAATACAGTGGAGCTGTCTGGTCCTCAAGCTGTTGTGTATGTAACGCACGTTTCCCCGCCCCCCGCCCCAAAAGTTGTAACATTCCATTTCTCCTGCTAACGTTCAAACTTGGCAGAACGAACTTTCCTCTTTTAACTATTTAGTAAATAGGGAAATAGGAAAAAGTTATAATTCTGCATATTAATGTTTGTTTTCCTTTCCTCTCCTCCCAGAACCCACAGGCTGACTTCCCAGGAGTGTAAGTAAAATGTAGAGCATTAGTCGTTTCACAGTTCAGAGGAATATTGAACTGATCACTGCAAGTGGAAAGCGGTTGGAGGCAGTAATTAGTGGGGCTTATTCTGAGCCCCGGCCAGCTTTTCCTCCAGCCCAGTCAGTCCTCTGTTGAAGGAAGGACATCCTGTGATGATGGCATACAATGTCCTGTTTGTTTATTATTAAGAGCGTGGACCTTGCATTCCTGCTTCTCATTACAAAACAAACCAGATGCTTTACTTCCTTCAATGGTCTTGTGCCTTCAGCAAGGAATCCTTTAATTCAGAGAAACAATGTTTATAGCAAACACCCCATTTCAATTATTATTTAGATCATTGAAATCCAGGTCTTCCATTTTTCCTGCTTGCCTTACCATAGGTAGGTTTTTTGTTTTGTTTTTTTTTTAAATCATCTCTCCTTCGAACTTAGGCTGCAATGTCTTTTCTAACATTTTAAATACACGTGTGCACACACACCCACACACACACACACCCACATACACACACCCAGTTCCAACCTAATGATACCAACTTAGTCATACAATGAAATGGACATCTGAGTATTTGTTTACAGGAAGAAATGAAACAAAGCAAAACAAAAGCCCAACTAAATCCTAAAAATGTCTGTTTATCTTTAAAATTTCTTTCCTCACTTTTAGAAAACTTTTCTGAATGTTTTTTAGGGGAGAGGGGCAGAAGCACAAGATTATTTGCCAGGAAATGGTGTCTAAAGTCTTGCTGCAATCTCTCTCTCAGTACAGAACAATTAAATTCCCACTAGGGGACATGATTAGCACACACTCCCTGCTCGCTGCTTGGCCCACCTGTGATTTCATGTTATGCCAGAGGGGACGCTAGCACCAAGAGGAAGCAGGACTTTTAGAAGGCAGATCTGCTAGGGGTGGAAAACTGAATGAACAGTTCCTAAGAGTCCTCAGAAAACGCCAAGCTGATAATTAAACAAGAGAAATCCAGCCTGCTCAAGAGGGTTTATTAACTGATGCTGAGTCAGCACCACAATGGACAGAAAAACAATGTAGTCATACTGAAGGCTGGCCTGCTGTTCAAACAGTCTCACTTGCAGATGTTAAAGAGTATTTCACTTCCCTTTTAGAATCAAACTCTGTTCTTAGGCCACATGCACCATCATGCAACTGCTGGTGAGTCAACCAAGATAGAGTAAGGGAATAGGCAAAAAGTTGGATATTTGAGGTGGGAAGAAGGCTATTTTAAGCCAAATATTTGCTTTAATGACTGGAAGATGCCAGTGAATCAACTCACTGTTAATTAATATCAGCCTGCACTCACCTTCAGAGGTGGTGAAATGGGCTTGAGTCTAGGGAGGACGCAGACTTCAAATACCAGTGTGGGGCTTAGCCAGGCAACCCTAAAATTAGTTCCAGGTGTCCCAGCTGAGCTGGACAAGGCCACGGGTAGAACTTTAAGGAAAGTAAATTTTCAGGCACAGTGTTGGAATGTAAAATCCTTCACATGTTTGCTTCTTGTCTCAAAGTGATTGGGGAAAAGAACCTCCAAACCAACTTTTTGACTATGATTACAGTAGTCAAGGATGGATAATATCATCATTTAAAATGAAAGATACTAAAAAGGAAGAAGAAATAAAAGAAAGGAAGCTTGCTCCATAATAGAAAAAAACATGTCCATATTGTAATATTTAGGTATTGTCCAGCACAAAATCATTAAGGGGGAATAAAAGGGACTGACCTCTGAACTTCACTCGGTCCTCCCAGAGGGTCTGAGCCGTGTACCTTTTTAGTGCTGACTAAAGCTGGGAGACCCTGGCAGCGGTACAGCTGTGCAGAGAGCTATCAGAGGCTGCCACTGTCTGGAATCTTATGTCTCAAAGGGTTTGTTTCTAAGTAATAACTTGGTGCGTTTTTAGTCACTATATTATTTCCCCCCAAGTTAGAACACCGAAAAGAACCTCAGTTATCTTTATTAATCAGCATTTCTGAGGCAGAGCTCTCTCATTAGAAGTGTTCACAATGGCAGCAAATCATGAATGAGCCAAATAGTTCTGTTCTCAGAAATCCTCATCTATTCCCGTGGATGGCATCATCACAACAGTTCCACCAGCCAATTTTAATTCGGCTTCAGCTATGGGCCAGTTTTTTTCCTCTCCCAGTTCCTGGGTGGACTGGGAATTGCAATGTAGGCAGCCAGATGACTCTATAGGGAAAGGACTATGGTAGAATGAAGGGAAATTGAGTACCGAATCTGGAGACCTGAACTCCACTTGGGGAAAAGTTTTTTTTCCCTAAGGAAAGGATTTTTTTTTCTCCTAAAGTAAAAAAAAATGGGATGAAATGTACCCAGGATGAAACATGTTTTCATTTTCTCATTCAACTCCTGCCATACCCAAACAAGGTCAATGACAGGCTAACCACATCAAGAGAATAACGCCCCCCCCCCCCCTCTTCTTCCTCCTCCCTACCCACCCACCCACCCTCACCCCCCACACCCATTTCCCGCTTCCTGTAAGTCAGGCATCTTCATGCTGGTAAACATTTGGGGACCAACTGTAAGCCTGAGCCTGAGAGAGGGGCACTGAGGCTTTGAAGCCCTCCCACATGTCTCAAAGCCAGGCTGAGAACTAGAGGGACACTTGGTTTTTAAACTTTAAGAGCCTTTTCAACTCAAATCACTGGGCTTGGCCTTCTGGCTGCCTTGCTTTTAAAAGCCGGACAAGAAGAGCGAGTATGTGTGTATGAGTGAGAGAGAATATGTGTATGACACATGCTATGTTACAATGCAGTCTGTGTGTGTCATTGGTGTGATATGTGTATGATATGTTTCGATGATGAGTTGAATCAATTTAAAAATAGCACAAGCTTCCTTCTCATGACACAGCTCACCTCCCAAAAACTTCTGACAAACATATTCAGGGCCTAAATATTGGGATGGTGACCTTCGGGGGCTGTTGGATGTTTTGGAATGAGGTCAGTGTTTTGACTTCCTACATAAGGGAAACAAAAATTAAGTAAATTCAAGAACCCAAGTAGAGCTCCGTTCCCTCCCTAGGAATGACGCTCTAAGTGTTCTCCTGAGGACTTTATAAAACCCACAGGACATCCTAGGTCTCAGAGTATTTAAAGAACCACCTGTTCCATTACATCTAAGTATTAATAACTTTTTTAGCCTCCCTTCAGAAAGACAGTTGTATTCTCATCTAATCATTTATATATGGTTTTAAAATTATGTTTTAAACTATTCCTTTATTTCAGCATCTACCTACTTAATAAATGATAATAGCAATACTAATCATTTCCATGTGACTTGTGGGGAAACCAAGGTTTGGGGTTTCCAATATTTGCTTTCCCTTCTAATTATGTTTTTTATCATAGTGAATATTCAGACAGAAGAATTTTAATCTCTGAGAAGTCTGTGGGAAAGAACAGGGGAAGGAAGATTATTTCAGAACCCAGAAGGCACTTCCTAACCTTACAGTTGGTGTGAAAAAAGGAATAATCCTAAAATTAAACTAACCGAAGGCAAAACCTGAACTGTTAACAAGGGAGAAAAAGAGCAACAGAAAACGTGTCCACTCTGAAACTCATCTCTTCTCTTTATTTGGAGAACAGGAGGAGTAGCTTCCACAGAGCAAGACTGTGGGTCAAATGTTTGCTTCTCTCACCTTTCAGTGGGAGGAGAAGCCATTATGGAAGAGGGGAGGACTCAAGGTGGAAATAAAGGGAATGTCGCCAAGAATAAGATTAGGAAGGACCAGTTGGCTTGAAAATGAAGGTGAAAGGCTTCTCTGGAGGATGAGCAGGAACAGCAGCAGAAGACCCAGTGCAGGGAGGAGCAGTCCCCTTGGAACAGGAAAAAGGACCCTACGGTTGTACCTGCCACCGTGTGCTTCCCTGAAATCACAGAATATTAACCAAAGGACACAGGTGGTTTTATTTAAAATGGGACTGACAATCTTCTCATCCTTTCTAAGGGAAGATCAAGACTGTAGAGGCTTGATTTTTTTCATGCCAAGGTAAGTTAGGATAGAAGAGACAGCATCATAAATGTTAATAGTGAAATCATTTGACCACCTCCAGCCCCCAACTCCCATTCTGCTCCAAAGGGGATTTAGTATCCAATCTAAGTCGAAGACCATATATCCCCTCCAACACTTCATTTTCCTGCTGAGGAAACTGAGGACCAGAGATCAGGAAGCAGAAAGGGCATCTCTCCCAGACTCTTTTTTGGTAATTGGATCTTACATACAACTGTGAACCTGGGAAATGCCAGCCCACAGGCAGGGCTGCAGCTCAGGCAGCAGAACCACAACTTGGCTCTCAGATTTCCAGCCAAGCTCAGGGTACTATATTGGATCCTAAGCACCTACTGGACCTAAGGTACACATGGGTTTGAAAAGGAGGAGGAGGGGGCTGCGCTTATTGGAGAACCTTTTAAATGTTAAACCGGTGGTGACACCAGAAGAAATTCAACCCGCCTAAACCGAATTCAGTGCCAGAGTTTGGAAGAAGACGTGACTGTCCTTCACCTCTACCCACCTGAGAGGTGGACAGGAAAGAGAAGGCAAAGGTAAGACAATAACAAACCTCATTTAATAGACACCTTATCTTTTGAACAACTCTCTAATGTTGACTAAGGAAAAGCTGGGAAACCTTCTAACATGAAGATAGCCTGGAGATCCAGAAGCCATTGGCCCTGACTTATCTGTTCTCCATCTACAGCCCATTGTTTCCTTCAAGCACGCACCCCGGGGAAGCAGGGCAAAGGAGTTAATGTTCAATAGGCATCCGCTCCCTTAAGGTGCACCTCTGGGGGACTGAAGGGCAACCCTGCCTTACCCTAGAATGGGACCAAACACAGGGGAGGAGCGGTTTGGTGCTTTTCAGGCAGGATCCCCACAGCTTCTTTTAAGAGAACAGGCACTGCCTTTAGGAGAGATAATCCCACAATGGATGCCCATTAAAAGTATTAGGATGTGTACTGCCACCATGATCCCTGGGAGGAGAGCTCTGTCCTGACAATAGACAATTAAAGCTGATAAATCCAAGCTACTTGTTGCTGTTCTAATTCCTTCTAATTGTATGCTACTTGTGCCTGGCTCTCGCATTCAGGGATGAAGCAAGCTACTCTAATCTCCAAAGTACCTGACCTACTTCCTACAGGATCTTTTCAGCATTCTTTTCTTCCCATCTGGACCTTTTCTCCTCTTCTCCTTCTCCCTTCTTCCTCATAGATTGAGGGGAGGAGAAGGAAGGATGCTGGGGGCTGGGTGGAGAGCGTGGAACAGAAGGTTGAGTCCAAATCAATGACTCTGGGGCCTCAGACAGTTCACTAATCGGTTAACAGCTAATCATGCTCACGGGCGCATCAGTGATTAAACTGCACTTTGCATTAGGCTCAACAAGTGGCACGAGGCACACTTAGGCTCCAACTGCTAGATCACTGCTAGCTGCCAAATCTGCATGTGCTTATGTGTGGGGAGTGCATGCCTCACTGATTCATTTGTAGCTGACATCTCACTAATTACACTGCCACCACAAGCTAGGCAGAGTAAAGCATTCATTCTCACCCAACACCCCAAAGGATGTAATTCTATCTAAACAACAGAGCTTTAAATGCCAGTTTGGTGCCTGCCTGCATGTGCTCTCCTTCCAGAATCTCCTAGAATGCATGAAAGGAGCAAAATCATCTTTGTAATTCAATCTTGGCCCCTGGGTGTATTTTTAATGCTGAAAAATCTTTATAGAGCTATCTCTTCCTACTCTTCCCTGCTCAATAGCCTAAAGAGTGGTTAATAATCTGTGCTTTTAAAATACAATACTGGAATTAACAATTCCAACTATCATGAATCACGTGTTGGGTTTTTTGTTTGTTTGTTTTGAGAGAGTTTTGCTCTGTCACCCAGGCTGAAATGCAATGGGGCGATCCCTGCTCACTAGCCTCCACCTCCTGGCTTCAAGCAATTCTTGTGCCTCAGCCTCCAGAGTAGCTGGAATTAAAGGCATGTGCCACCACGCCTGGCTAATTTTTGTATTTTTAGTAGAGATGTGGTTTCACCATGTTGGCCAGGTTGGTCTCGAACTCCTGGCCTCAAGTGATCTGCCTGCCTCAGCTTCCCAAAGTGCTGGGATTACAGGTATGAGTCACTGCACCCTGCTGTGTTGATTTTCTTTTAAAATAAATCCTTGTGTTTCAGAAATACAAGATACAATATTCATCAATGAAATTATATGCTTTCTGTCTTTGCCTCAAAATCACTGGGTGGGGTGGGGATAGATGAAACAACCTAGGTCTTAAGTTGGTAATTGTTGAACTGGGTACTGAGTGCATTATACCATTCTCTTCAGTTATTTTTTTTTCCCTCACTGATCCTTGTTTTAACAGTTTTTTTAAATGTTAAAAATAATAGACCACGCATGGTGGCTCACCCCTGTAATCCCAGCACTTTCAGAGGCCGAGGCAGGTGGATGACCTGAAGTCAGGAGTTTGAGACCAGCCTGGCCAACATGGTGAAACCCTGTCTCTACTAAAAATACGAAAATTAGCCAGGGGTGGTGGCAGACTCTTGTAGTCCCAGCCACTCGGGAGGCTGAGACACGAGAATCGCTTGAACCCGAGAGGCGGAAGTTGCAGTGAGCTGATATCGTACCACTGCACTCTAGCCTAGGCGACAGAGTAAGACTCCATCTCAAAATAATACTGACAATAATTTTTTAAAAATAAAACTTTAACTTCCAGAGACCCCAAATGATCTACTCAAGGCCCTCACGCTGTTTCATTTATTTTATTTCTTTTCTGAGACAGGGTCTCACTCTGTCACATAAGCTGGAGTGCAGTGGCACAATCATGGCTCACCATAGCCTCCCGGGTTCAGGTGATCCTCTTGAGTAGCTAGGACTAGAGGCACCCACTACCACGCCCAGCTAATTTTTTTATTTTTTGATAGAGACAGGGTTTCGCCATGTCGCCCAGGCTGGTCTTAAACTCTTGGGCTCAAGTGATCTGCCCGCCTCGGCCTCCCAGTGTTGGGATTACAGGCGTGAGCCACTGTGCCCAGCCATGCTGTTTAACTTAAGTTTATTCCCTTTGCATGAATGTGAATGAATGTTTTCAAAAGTATTGATACAACACAAAGAAGGCATCTGGCTGCTATCCTGCTCCATCAAAAGAAGCTGTCTCTGGGATTGCAGTCATTTTGGGGGACATGTTTTTTCAGTGTTCCCCAAATGTAAGGCACTTTCAGGGTGTCAAAAATATGACAGCAGTCACTCAGTAGGTTTAATTTAGCCCTTCTGAGGAAATTGTAAACTGGGTGTCATTTTATTCAATTTTACAGAGATCCCACCAGGAAAAGATTAAGAGCTTATTTTGGACTGAAAATTTATGTGTTCCAGGAGGTAAGACTCGCAGTCATCCGAATCTGTTCCTGAGCAATGCACCCTCCTCTAGACAGAGAGACTAGAAATACAAATTTACCGTGCTCACTTTTTCTCTACGGTAGTCTGAGCAAGCCACTGGCAGCACCCAGCAGGGACTCAGCTGATAAACGGTGTCAAACACAAACCATTTGTCAACTCCCAAGAGAGGAGAACAAGCTGAAAGATGGACGCAGGAAGTAGATTTATCTGGAGCAACACATTAACTAGTATAAATACCAGTGAAAAAAGTAAACACATTTACCGAGCAAGAAAGATCTCATCACAGTTACCTCACTGCTTAACTCAATGTTCTCCCAAAGCTTTCCCCTCCTCAGACAAGGGACACCCATTTGTCTTGATGTTCTGTGCAGAAGATATTTAAACAAATCAAAGATTTATTTCCTTATTGACCTCTGTTTCATTAACAACTAGTTTACATTAATAGAAAAAGGTTCTGCCAGACAAAGAAAAGGTTTCTCCAGTGATGATATTCCCCCATTCTTTAGAAGATAGGTTTTCCAAAATGCCATTAGGAATGAAAACACAGCATGTGAAATTATCCTTCAAACTGTTATGTATATTAAACATTCATTCATATGACTTCAGACATTCGTGGAAACATTTTTAATTTCAGAAGTCCCAAAAAGCAAAGATACAGCCAAGAAGTCCACATACAGTCCTGGTTTATTGAAGTACATGTATTGCTAACAGAGTTGCTGGGTGATGGTGACAGTGCTAGGCATGGCCCCAGACACCTGGCTTCCAGTTCAGGCGGTGTCAATGGAAAACAGGGAGCCTTGGGCTCCATTTCGTCATGTATACCACTGTTTTGCTCATGCTCTAACTGTGATTCATTCTCCTAGACAATGATCTGTCTCTGTGGTCTTCTACCCACCGGGCTATGCATAATCCTAGGCATCTTTGAAAACCCAGCCCTTAGCACAGTGCCTGGCGGTGTGTTCGATGTGTGCTGAATGAATCAATTAAAATGGTTCTCAGCTCCCACCTGTGAAGGGAGCACTGTAGTGGGCTCTGAATGTACTTTCTCTTTTTCTAGAGAAAATAAGACTGCCGCTCAGCCCTTGTTTATGGGACTTCGAAAAACATGTTCCAGGGCAGGAGCCACAGACATTAAGATGTTCATGTTTATGGGAATGGGAAGAACTTATCTCTGACAACAGCATTTGAAAATCAGTTCATCCACTAAAAACAAATGTAATAGATTTTCCAAGTGAAAGTGATTTACACAGTTCTTGTGGGGTCTGCTTTTGTCCACTCAGCCATCTGCACTCCTGGCACTGGACTTCTTCCTAAAATTTTCTCCTGCCAGTCTTAGGGCCTTCCTCCCCTTCACGGAAAGCCACTCCACCCACAGTAATTAGGTTTAACTAGAGCAATTAACAAAACAAACTCCTTGTTGCTTAGTGGGCTGATAGAATTCTGATTGCAAAATTGTTTTAGGATGTGCAGAGTAGTTTAAAACAAAGATAAATAAGTTATGCAACCATTCTGCATATAATCCATTTGTTTGTGTGTAGGAAACAGTTGTACATCTTAAGTAATATAGCCTAAAATTACATTACATTTTACTAAGCAGTATGCCTTCCTCATATAATACTAATTCAGATCTAATAAATTTAAATTGGGATTATTTTTTCTAGTGCTACATAGTTTTAAATTATTCAGAGAAAAAATGCTTCTTTTTTCTCTGTTAATAAAGTAACAGCTTACATGTTTTTTAAAAGACCGATGTAACATAACACCATCCAATTCCCCAAAAGCCTTCTCCACAAAATACTACGATTTCAAATCTAGTTTTTACAGGCACCATCACTCCAAATTCTTTCTGTATACAAAATTTAATACAATTCCATTATTTTACTGATTCTTCAATCTTAGTGCCACCTAAGAGTTCAATCATGTATTTAGAGTTTTATATACTTTGATTTTACCAGGCTGGGTGTGGTGGTTCATGCCTGTAATGCCAGCACTTTGGGATGTCATATTTCGAGAGGCAAAGGTGGGCGGATCCCTTGAGTCCAGGAGTTTGAGATCAGCCTGAGTGACATGGCAAAACCCTATCTCTACAAAAATATAAAAATTAGCCAAGTGTAGTGGCGCATACTTGTAGTCCCAGCTACTCGGGAGGCTGAGGTTGGAGGACGGCTTGAACCTGGGAGGTGGAGGTTACAGTGAGCAGAGGTAGTGCCACTGCACTCCAGGCTGGGCAACAGAGCCAGACCGTGTCTCAAAAAAAAAAAAAAAAATTTTTTTTTTTTTAATTTTACCGGTAGTGATTTTTATTATGGTTTTATACCAACTTCCTTGATTTTGGAATAAGAGTACAGTGATGAAAATTAATCTTACTAGCTGTGTGCAGTGCTGCATGCCTGTAGTACCAGCTACTCTGGAGGCTGAGGCAGGAGGATCACTTGAGCCCAGGAATTCCAGACCAGCCTGAGCAACATAGCAAGACTCCAGCTCTTAAAAAAGAAGAGAAAGAAAAAGAAGCTTGCTGCAACTTTCCCTGAAAAGGGAAAGTCTACATTCTATTAAAAGTATAGTCTTCTTTCGACTAGGATTCCTGATAAGCATCTGATGGTGATAAATTGTATGTGAAAAAATGAGGGTAATCCTACAGGAAAACAAACACAATAGCCCCTGAAGGCCAGGGAAGAGATGATCAGAACCAGGGACATTTTATGGTTAATACAAGGCTATGTAAAGCTTTTTAAAAATGTCTTGGATTTCTCAAGAAGCTACTGCTATTACATATTAATGTTCTTATTCTGAATGCCATAGATCACCAGAATAAAAATACAATTGTCTCAAAATATATAGAATTACTTAAGAATCAGAACTAAAACCATGGCTAAAATATTACTTCAGCTCCCAGAAATCTAATTTAATATAGGAAAATGAGGATTTTTGAAAATTGTTTGTTTTGGAAACAAAGCCACTAAAGGTAATAATAGACTGTCCTTACTTTAAATACGGCTCAGCCGGGCGCAGTGGCTCACGCTTGTAATCCTAGCACTTTGGGAGGCCAAGGCAGGCAGATCACGAGGTCAGGAGATGGAGACCACGGTGAAACCTTGTCTCTACTAAAAATACAAAAATTAGCCGGGCGTGGTGGCAGGCGCCTGTATTCCCAGCTATTTGGGAGGCTGAGGCAGGAGAATGGTGTGAACCTGGGAGGCAGAGCTTGCAGTGAGCCAAGATCGCGCCACTGCACTCCAGCCTGGGAGACAGAGCGAGACTCCATCTCAAAAAAAAAAAAGAAAAAAAATATGGCTCAATTCATAAAAACACGGTCTTAGAGAAAATTTCAAAATATAAGGTACGTTGATACGTTAAGAAATATTGATAACACAAATCAAGTTGTGTTATGATAATAAAAAAAAATTTCCCCCCTAATTTGGTCAATAGTCAGCATGGTTGATGCTTTCTTATCCAACGCAATTGGGACCAATAGTTTTTAAATTATACAAACAGTTAAGTTAGAGCTTCTTTAAAATGACGACTATTAACCTTAAACATTATACAGTATTGGAAACAATATGTCAACTCTCCTATCTTTGATGCAGGACCAAGGCCTCGGATCACTGCAATCTCCACCTCCCAGGTTCAAGCGATTCTCATGCCTCCGCCTCTTGAGTAGCTGGGATTACAGGCGTGTGCCAACATGCCTGACTAATTTCGTATTTTTAGTAGATATGGGGTTTCACCATGTTGACCAGGCTGGTCTTGAACCCTGGCCTCAAGCGATCCGCCTGCCTCGGCCTCCCAGAGTGGTGGGATCACAGGTGTAAGCCACTGCACCAGGCCTCTCTGGTATTTATATCCCCTCTCGTCCCCCACCCCAATATTCTATAGTTGTTTCATCTATTTCAATTATAGGATTTTTCAACTGTATTTACCAAGCGTCTCCAAAGAGTTCTACTTGTTTTTAATGGAAACAACTCTTAATACTTATATGTCATTGATTTATATAATATTTAATTAAGTTACATAATTATAACTAGCATTGTCTAGTTTGGGAACAAATACAAACAACCCTTGGGAAACATGCAAATCAGAAAATGCGATGATCAAACATACATGAGTAATGTATTTTAAAATCATTATACAACATGCTGTGAGCAACTGGCAACTTGAGTGGGAAGTCCACAAGTGTTTGGTACACGGGAAATTACAATCCCTAGAAACTGTATTTCTTAATTTCATAAAGGAAGAAATTGACTCTCAGGGAAAGTAATTTTCTTTTGGTCACTCAGTTATGACTATAGGCCTACAACATTTCATCTGCAATTCCAAAATCCAAAAAGCTCTGGAAATGGAATGTTGTTTCACTTTTTATTTCCACTGCCATAGACCAACTTTAACCACTAAGATACTATAGTGGCCTTGTAATTACCTTCTCCATTTTCAGTTTCACTCCTTTGCAATTTTCATCATCACCACTGCCACCAGAATTATCACTCTGAATTGCAGCCTTCCCATGGTCCTTCCCTCCCCCAAAATTTTGCATGGCTCCCACGGATGCTGACCAGAGGCTGTCTGTAGTCTTTGTCTCCACTCATGTGGATCATGTTTTCTGCTGCAGAAACCCTAACATTTGAATAAGAACACCTCACTGAGGGTATATGCTTCAATATCACCTCTCTAACATTTGAAAAATTCTGAATCCAAAGTCACACCTGGCCTCTGAGGAATGCAGATGAGGATGTGGGACCTGCATCTGTGTCAATACTATAGCCAGGCCTCCCTCCTCATTGGTCACTGGGCCTGGGATTCCATGTACAGTGACTGATCATGATTCTAACAAATATACTCGTTGAAATCAGTTACTAAATTGTGATCTTTTCTCTTTTCACATAAATTTTAAAAATCACAAATAATGTTTAAACAATAAATACTTAGCCACATATTACCTAGGCAAAGCAATAAATAAATACACTAGTTCCTTCACACTGTCCAGCAGACCAGAGAACATAGACAGTAAATGGCTTAATCATTATTCAGAACATTTTTTAAATTGAAGAAATAATATGATATATGATGATACAGCATTGCCCTTAATACCTAATCAAAAGGAAATTGAGGCCGGGTGCTGTGGCTCATGCCTATAATCCTAGCACTTTGGGAGGCCGAGGTGAGTGGATCGCCCGAGGTCAGGAGTTCGAAACCAGCCTAGCCAAAATAATGAAACCCTGTCTGTACTAGAAATACAAAAATTAGCCGGGCACAGTAGTGGGCACCTATAATCCCAGCTACTCAGGAGGCTGAAGCAGAAGAATAAACCCAGGAGGTGGAGGTTGCAGTGGGCCGAGATTGCACCATTGCACTCCAGCCTGGGCAACAGAGTGAGACTCTGTCTCAGAAAAAAAAAAAAAAGAGGAAATTGAGAGATACTCTGGGTTTAGAGTGATATACATGCACACAGGCAAACAAATTCATTTGTCACCAGGATTTGGACATTTGTCTCCTGTTAATTGCCACATGGTGAAGAGCAGGGCCAGCAGCCAGTTCTCATCCCTTCTACTACTCCCTTGTGACATCATTACTTCCCCTTCCTCAGCCCACCAGAGTCAAATCTGTACACACCATAGGCCATGTCTGCCGGGGAAGCTCAAAAGCCAGCCGGCATAAGGTTCCCTTCAAAGCACCCCTGGAAGCTGTGTGGGATGAGGAGTATTGAAACCATCCTCTTTCCAGAGAACAGCTCAATCCACCACGTCGTGTTTCTGTTCTCATTTACCCAGGGCTCACGATGTAGATGGTTAGAAGGTTGCCCTGCAGCTCCCCCACACAGGGGGCATCACAGACAGCAGGCGAAGCCACATATACATCCAGGCAGAGCCTCCCAATGCGACGCTGAAATCCAGATATCCGGGTCTTGAGTTTTATTCAGACTGGGTTATAGAGAAAAGACTGTGGCACTAATTAATTGTGGGAAGGAAGAGGGAATTATTCTTTCTCTCTCTATTCTTCCCTTCTTCTATTGCTTCCCCTTCTATAACAGATAATAGAAGAGTTGTGCTTGGGGAATATGAGATACTTTAGTCTCAGGTGAGGCACAACCAATTGCATGCTGCACTTCAGTGTAGAGAGGACAAGGAAGGTCGTGATTCCCAGAGCTACCTCATTTGCGATCTGGAATTCTGCTTAAGATGTACATATTACACCCCAAAATAGCCCTAGAAAACAATGTCCAGATTCAATTAGTTGTTGCTATCTTTTAGAATGTGAATTTTTCCCTTACTTCTCTCCTCTTTTCCTGCCCCCAGTGAAACAGCTAAGTATGAGGTACATCTTTTCCTCACCATAGGTAAAGAAGATAAATGTCTATGACTTGGTGTAAACACAACTGCAAAAGCCCAGCCAAGGGCATCAGAAAATGGAACACATTGATAGTAGGTCATTAAAATATGCCCCATGAAATCTTTCAGTAGTCCCCAAACTTTGCTGC
Organism: Theropithecus gelada; assembly: GCF_003255815.1. Taxonomy (NCBI): domain Eukaryota; kingdom Metazoa; phylum Chordata; class Mammalia; order Primates; family Cercopithecidae; genus Theropithecus; species Theropithecus gelada. The sequence goes on along the minus strand of NC_037671.1, from coordinate 105,271,587 downwards.
ACACTAGAATACCCTGGGGAACTTTAAAATATCCTGATGTCCAAGTTGCATCTCAAATCAATTAATGAACCTTGAGAATGCTGGGGTGGGAGCCAGGCACCACTATTTTTCAAAGTTCCTCAAGTGGTTCCAATGTGCTGTCAAGTTTGGGAACCACTGCCTTAATCAGATGCCAACCTTTTAGATGATATCTACACTTAAAATATTGTCTTCCTTAACTCTCACCCACCCTCCCTCCCAAGCAAAGAAAATATACTGTGGTTTGGAACATTCCCAGGAATGGCATCTGAATATATGGCTTGGACTGATACCACATAACACACAATCTGCCTCTGAGATTAACAAAGAACTGGGGTAATGAGGCCAAGGACCTAAGTTTTGTACTCAGAGCGGTCACTTACGCTGGTTTGGGTCTGTGGCCACAGATTGTGCTCCTGATTCCAGTTATGAGTGAATACTGTGGCTTGGAAAGGAAACCACCAGTAAATGTATGGATGGGTACAGCAATGCAATATCCAATACCAGAAAATCATTGCAAAATCAACAGGAAGTGGATCAGTATTGTTATCTTTCTGTATTAATTTTTATTGGAGATACATGTATGTCTGTATGTGCGTGTGTATAGATATATACACAAATATAACATACATATACATACATACATATATAACATATACATATAATTCTCCTCATTCTCTGAATTAGAACATGAATGGGTGGCATAACAAGATGCATTCTTTTTTTTGAGACAGAGTCTCACTCTGTCCCCCAGGCTGGAGTGCAGTGGTGCTATCTTGGCTCACTGCAACTTCCCCTTCCCAGGTTCAAGTGATTCTCCTGCCTCAGCATCCCCAAGTAGCTGGGATTACAGGCACGCACCACCACGCCTGGCTAATTTTTTGTATTTTTAGTAGAGACAGGGTTTCACCATGTTGGCCAGGCTGGTCTCAAACTCCTGACCTCAAATGATCTATCTGCCTTGGCCTCCTAAAGTGCCGGGATTACAGGCATAAGCCACTGCACCAGGCCAGTAAGATGCATTCTTAATGTAGATGGTTCAAACATGTCATTAAAAATCATGGTTGTTCAAAGAAACAGTCTGGAAGATTGCCTCCAGAATAAATATTTGAAAGTAGCAAAGCCAATCTTTGGGGTATGGCATGGTGCCTAGCGCAGTCAGAGCCCAATATGTTTGTCAAATGCACAAAAGATAGAAGCAGTATGCCACAGGGTTACTATTCAAATATTAACAATACTACCAATATTTACATAGAGGAAAATATAAAGAGATGGAAATTCTCGAAATTTTAGGTTAAATTTAAATGTCTAGATATTTACAAACTATACTTTGTTGGTATAACTTTTCTGAAAAGAAATTTAGCTACATCTACCAAGAGCCTTAGAGATTTATAACCTTTGACCAAATGATTATACTTATGGAAATATATCCACAGGGAAATAATTCGAGCAAAGTTATATAAGCATATTAGTTACACTGTTATGTACAATTATGACAAACTAGAAACAACCTGAATATTCAAATTTATAGAAATTATCAAATAGATTGTAATAAGGCCAACATAATATAAGTATTATTCAGGAATTTAAAAAGTTTAAAATGAGATATGAAAGAATGCTTGAGATAAGTCCCTGGATAAAAAAAAAGCAGATACAAAAGTGTACTATAATTTCATTTGTAATTCTTGCCATGACTAAAAATGTGCTATCGTTTATGTAAAAGAAAAACATCTAAAACAGTTAGAAGGAGGTATCTGAAATGTTGATTCCAAATTCTATTCCTCTAATTAGTCTTAATGAAGTCAGCAGTTTTGTCATAAATTTCAATTAACTATAATCCCCATCTGACACAAACCCACTAGTCCATATGTTAGGTCTCTCAGTTGACCAAATGTAACAGCCTTTGAAAATTGATTTAGCTAAAAAACATGCAACAGACACAAATGACAGCCACTGAGGAAATCTGAAAAGATAATCACCAAAAACAAATTGTGGGAGAAGTGGTGGATGGGGAGAGGGAAGAATTGCATTAAATCTATTTCCCAATTTTCCCCTTCCTTCTAGCATAAATTAACACAGTCACTGGCCACAAATAATGGAGAGACTTTTTTTTAAGGTGAAAAACGCACACACAGGGTATTGGAGACCATCCTCATTTCCCATTCTCCCCACTGAAGCAACCTCTTCCACTAAAGTCAGGCAACCAGTTAACAGTAGAGCACACGAGAGTGCATTTTTTATCCAGCAGAAATATTTAGCTTGGCTGACTGCCAGGGAATGCTGGAAGAACAGACTGTATTAGGGGATTTACCTTCCACGTGTTTGGCACGTGTCATTCGGAGTATCTGAGAAGCTCGTCTCTCTTTCTCCATGGTATCTGAGCAGTGGAGAGGGCTGCCAAACCATAGAAGAGTGAGGAGATGCTGTCATCTAAATCTTCAAATCCAGCACCTTTCTCAGATTCCAGTTTGCTTTCTTTCCATGATTGTTACAACTATAAAAGGACTTTCCAGGTATCTATTGCTGTTGAAAGGAAAAAGCCCATAATATCTTTCCTAGGTGCTAAAGATGCTTTCATTTATTAACTCTTAACACCACTTCGGAGCTGCATAAGTCTACAAACAATTTGGATAACTTTGATTTTTTTTTTTAAAGCTCTGTGTCATCAGGCAATTTTAGCATCTTCATATATGGTTTCATCAAGAACTGATGTTTTATTTATTTTAAACCTAGACATTATTGGGAGTCATATATAATCAAGTTACAGAATTTGTTCTCAACTCTATGTGTTTTAAGTTTTTTTAATTGATTGGACTCTGTGCTAAGCTTCCAAACAGTGGTTTAAGCAGAGGTCGCAGTGAGCCGAGATTACACCATTGCACTTCAGCCTGGGCAACAAGAGCGAAACTCCATCTCAAAAAAAAAGACTTCGTAGACTGTAGATGCGAGAAGGGTCCTTACAGAAGCCCTTTATTTTACAGGAGAGGCAAAGTGACCATCCAAAGGTGATGGCTAGTGGTAGTCAAGCTGATGGCCAATGCGAGGTATATCCCCACAACCTGGTGTGCTTTGTGCAACCCCACACCACTAGATAGACCATCAGGCACAAAGACGGGTGAATGACAGGGAGTCACCTGCAGCTGAAGAAGGCTCTGCCCCTGGCTAACCTAACAACAGCCTCCAAACAGAGAATGTTCATAGCCCAAATTCCTAAAGAAGTTGCCTCTTTTCAACAAATTAGGGAGGGTAACATAATTTCCTTATGTGGGGAAAGAAAAATGCCTGCATGTCCTCTTTTCTTTGCAGATGACATGATGCTGTCACTGTAGAGTTGAAAAGGTCCCTTCCGAAGAGTGCACTGTGTGTCCAGGCAAGGATGCCCATCTCTTGACCCAGAACCCCAGCTCAATACAGCTTGTGGTAACAACGTTCCTGTGTATGACTGCGGATGGTAGAAGGAGAATTTAACCATGCTTTTGGAAAGTGCATGAGTTAAAGTGGGAGAAGTTTCTATGAATACAAATTTAAATGAATAGTTTACAAGACACTATAACTTATGTGAAAAGGAAGGAAGGAGAATATGCATATTGCACACAGATAAACATAGGGAAAGCTACACAAGAAGCTGAGAACAGTTGCTACTCTGAGGAGAAGAACAGGGTGGGCTAGGCACTGTGGCTTATACCTGTAATCCCAGGACTTTGGGAGGCCAAGGCAGGTGGATCACCTGAGGTCAGGAGTTTGAAACCAGCCTGACCAACATGGTGAAACGCTGTCTCTACTAAAAATACAAAAATTAGCTGGGTGTCGTGGCATCTGCCTGTAATCCCAGCTACCAGGAGACTGAGGCAGGAGAATCACTTGAACCCAGGAGGCAGAGGTTGCAGTGAGCCAAGATCACACCATTGCACTTCAGCCTGGGCAACAAGAGCGAACCTCCATCTCAAAAAAAAAAAAAAAAAAAGAACTAGGTGGCTGGATCGTGTGTACACTTTTTACTGTATACTGTATACCTGTTGGCACCTTTAGAATTCTGAACAATGTGAGTATATTTACCTATGCAAAATAAACATAATTTAGATAAATTATATACAAACTGCTTTGAATTTTTTAAAAATAATAAGATATTGCTGAAGATACTCTAAATTTTTACCAAATGTACATTTTTTTATTGTGGTTAAAAAATATATAAAACAGAAATTTACCACTTTAATCATTTTAAAGCACACAACTCAGTAGTATTAATTACATTCACACTGTTATGCAGCCATCATCACTATTCCCAAAACTTTTTCATCACTGAAAACAGAAACTCTGATCCGTCCTATTAAGCAATAATTCCCCATTCCTCCCTTTCCCCGGCCCCTGGTAACCTCTATTCTACCTTCTGTCTCTGATTCTGCCCTTTCTAGGTACCTCAAACAAGTGGAATCATACAGTATTGGAACTTTTGTGTCTGGCTTATTTTACTTAGCACAGTGTCTTCAGGGTTCATCCACATGTAGCATGTATCAGCACTTCAGTCCTTTTGATGGCTTATATTGCATCTTGATTCTCCATTCTTCTGTTGAGGGACACATGGATTGCTTCCACCTTTTGGCTATTGTGAATAATGCCGCTATGAACACTGGCATATAAGTATCTGAGTCCTTGTTGTCAATTCTTTTGGGTATATATCTAGTAGTAGAATTGCTGTAATATGGTAATTCTATATTTAGCTTTTTAAGGAAACCCAACATCATACATTTAAACATAGATATTACATTTACAGGAATTTATTCCAGGGAAGTAACTGAATGCAACCAGAGAATTATCCATGAAGTTTTTGCCTATAAGCACTGTTTATAATATTGAAAAACTGGAAACAAGCCAAATGATTAACAATGTAGACTCGGTTAAATGTCTTATTTATGCAAGCAAATTCTATGAGGCTGTTTGTAATGGTGGTGAAGAGAATTGGCTCTGAGGTCATCCCGCCTGGATTAAGATCTTGGCTCTACTATTTACATGCTGTGTGACTTTAGCCAAGTTAATTACCTTCCCTACATCTCTCATTCTTCATCAGCAAAATGGAGATAACAATAGCACTAAGTTCACTGGGAGCTTGTGAAGACTAAATCACTTAATACACATGAAGCATCCGGAAAGGGCCTGGCACACTATGTCCATAGGTATGGTTCAAACACTTTACCACAGGCAATATCATAATTTTATAATAAAGAACAGTGTTGCAATAGATACGTAATGATGAAGAAAATACTTGGATGAGTAACTGACATTACTTACTGTAAGCATTTTTAGTGGAAAATGTGTATATATGTATATCCACAGGAAAAAAAATTAGAAACATATATAAAATAGTAATCAATTAGAACCAGGTGGTAGAAATGCTGTTGATTTCTTTTCTGTATTTTTTCAAATCTTTAAGAATGAACATTACTTTTATAATTAGGAAAAAAGTTAGACAGGAAAGGAACAGAAGAATGCCCTTTCTGAATGTCTCTTGTATTTTAAATTTGGATTCAAGAATTTTAAACATATTTTGTTGCACTATCTTTTGAAATGCTAGATTCTAAAATCCAACCTGCTCTGCAGGAGAATCATGAAGCAGAAAATTCTCCTTCACGAAACTGCCTACTTGATTAAAATCTTATTTAAAAAATCTTTATTAAAATCTGATAATCGTCTTTGAGGGTAAAGTTCTAAGACTGACTTGACCGAGCCCTCCTCACAGCTCACCCCGCTTCCATTTAAACATGATCAGCTAGCTCCTGCCCACCAGCATGATGAATTAAATGTATGACAGTTATGACAGGTGAGGAGTACATGGAGGGGCTTAACCAGCAGGGATAAGATAAAGCCCCCATTTAAGAACAAAGCCCCCACCAAAGCTTGCCTATTAATGACCACGCACAGAATCTCTTTATTTGTCCCATTTGGAAGGAGCAAGCGGAAACCATAGACAATGGGTGGTTAGGCTGGGCGGCTGTTTCTCCAAGGGCCTCCCAACCAACTAATTGAAAATCCTTGATTTTCTGCTAAACACATCTGAAAGACAGGCTCAGCTTCCATGGGCAAGGGCAAGGCTGCCTTTCAATGTTGTATTAATACAATAGACTTAAATTTACAGCTGGACTAAGTGGAATTACTGTATATAAACCATAATATCTATCTGCAGGGATCCAGCTAAGCCCTAGAGAGACAAGTCCAGCAGGACAAATCCAAGGAATTTTGGAAGTCAATCCATTAGGATTATGGTGCAGACCCCTGATTTTGGAAGTCATGGGTTCAATCCATGGAAGCAGGGAAGTCTCAATCTTCTTTTATCCTAACCTCTTATCTGAAGGCCTGCTGACCCAGTTTTTATTTAAAATAAACTGACAAACTACAAATAACATAATCATTTTCTATATTTATATATTATTGGGCAAGCAGCCTAGTCCTGTATTACCTTTTGTGCAGTAATTAAAAACATACTTGTGTGCCCAAAGTGTAGCCCTTTTAATATATAATTACGATAAACTGAACATTACTGATACATGTTAATCATACACATAAGAAAAAGTGAACTGTTGATTACACTTTCCTCCTTCCAGACTTTTACCCAGTGTACATTTCAGCTTATTAACAACACGAGATGCTATAAAAGAGCTAAATTATAGGATGCTCTCTGAAAATGTACTGTCACCTAGGGCCTGGCTCTTATGGATTGGTTTGTGTGGGGGCAGGTCTCAACATAGTAGGTACTCAAGAAATATTTGTTGAAGAAATAATACATGAGATTGCATGGTGGCACATGTCTGTAGTACCAGCTACTTGGGAGGCTGAGGCAGGCGGATTGCTTGAGCCCAGGGGTTTGAGTCCAGCACCTGGGTAACATAGCAAGACCTGGTCTGTTTAAAACACAAAAACTCGACAAAAAGAAACACTTGTTCAATAAATGCATAAGATCAACAAAAAGACTAAAGCCACACACCTCCTCTAGCCATCAAGACAGCCTCCAACTACCCCAGAGATCAGAATAAACTCATCCCTGGCAGACCTCAGCCATTCCAGCAGTCTGTGCACAGTTAGTCACAGGGACAACCAGTGTGGCTGACAGAGGTCCTACTGAAGACCAGATAGACTAGGAGCAGAGAGCATCAACTCTCTTCTACAGAAGAGGAAATGGTGATTCAGTTAAGCAACTGCTCCAAATTCAAAAAGCAATTCACTGGCTGGGCTGAAAACCCCTCCAGAATCTGCAAGCCCCTCAAGGCTCTTTCCAAGGCTCTCTGCTGTTCTCTACTCCCACCCTATCCCCAGAAAGTCTCCTGATCAATGCTAGCTTTAATTCAGCATCTGTAAGGACTTTGGCCAAGCATGCATTCTTTCCTTCTCACCAAGGAGAAACAGCTCTGGAAACATCTGAAACATAAGGACCCAAATTATGCCTATACTGCCAGGAAAATCAGAGAGAGGATTTTCCTGTTATTAGAGGTCAAGATAAATTGAGGCTGGGCCGCACGCCCTCAGACGACAAGCACTGCTTCCTATCTCCCCTTTCACACAGGAGTAGAATTATTCTGCTTGTCCTCAAAACATCAGGTTTGAGTCATTTGGCAAATCCTCTTCAAGGCTCCTTTACTCATTGCAAAAACATCCACCTGTGTTTTAAACTGCCCAACAGTTTCCCCGCTGGCTAAGCATCTCACTGATCCTGAGTGATCACTGTGACTGCCCTGTGAACAGGCCTGGATTTTGTCTGTCCACAGCTCAACACCCAGAGAGGACATTTTACAGAAAAGCCAAATAGACATCGAGGCTAACTGTTTTTGGGCCTTATCTGAATGACAATACTTAACTTTCACCACCTGGGCCAGGCCTTTGCAGAGGAAACAGTCACACTCAATTACTGTCTCTTTCTTCTAGACAACTACTGTTTAATCCTACCTCCAGCTGATATAAACTGGTGGAAAACACAATGCTATTTTTAGATGAGACAGTGATTTCCCCCCTTTCATCTATGAAAAATGTACTTCCTCTTACAATCGGGTCCATCCCAGATGCTGGATTTGGGGTAAAAATTTAATACTAGGGCATTATTACCCTTTGCAGAATGAGCGAGCTTTGAGCTCTCTAAGCTAGTTTTAAATTCAAAGCTATTCTCTATTCTGCACTCTGTTAAAACGTAAGTAAACAGAATATAGGCTAAATCCCTACAAGCCACACTGACACAATGAAGATGAATAATTTATTTTGAATAAGACTAGCTAGCATACAAGGGGGAAATAAAACAAAAATAACATTGCAAAAGCTTTCTTGACACATTTCTGCCTTCTACCCTCCATGTCAGCTGTTCTCCTTGCCCCATCTTTTTAATCTCAAGCTAACAAATGATTTGGTCAAGAACTTGATTCAGCATGTCGTAAACTTAACATGGAATTTCCAGAATTGACTAATAAATATTTTGGGGATTGATCACAATGTATTTCTTTCCTATTTTTTTAGAAATTATTTTTCAAGGAACTAAGAATTACTAAATTGACTCATTCTCTTTACACATGAAGGGATGCCCTAGAGAAAATATGTATCACACAGGGCAGGGAGTCACACCTAATTCTTGAATACCTGAAAATGAGGAGAAAACTTAAGCTGATATGTCAGCAATTCATGTTTTTGCTTTAAAATGTGACTTTTCATTATTTGGTAGGAGGAGGGGTGTAAGGCATTCATAGGCAGGATACAGATTAAGATCAAGAAAACTCTACTTGTGAAACCAGCGTTAGACCATACTAGTTGGTGCTGAGATTATCTGCACTACAGCCAAAGCACAAAAGACTTCCAGTGCACATACTTGGTGTAGAAAGCAGCCTTTGAAAATCCAAGCTCATTATTTCCCCTGGTCTTTCTTGCCATTTGAAGAAGGATCTGGAAAGGAGGTGTTGAGTTAGTTTACATTGACCTTCGTGTGACCTGAAGGTAGAGGTTTTAAGAGCTGAGCAGTGGTCACAGTCAGGAAGCCCCAGGAAAACAACGCAATGAAAGGACTAAATCTGCGGGGACCCAAGAATCACCCCGCCATTCCTATTGCAGATAGAGGGCATCCCCTTCGCCCTCTGCTGGGAAGGGAATCCATCTATCTTCATGTAGGCGTTTTTGGGGGGTGGGAGGTGAAATGAGAGGGGACTGCCATTTCCTTTGACTCTTAAAAACAGAAACCAGCACTGATTATTCATTTACGCTCCCATTCCTTCCCAACAAACCCTCCTATCAGCTACCAGAAGAGAATCAATATTCTCTGAACACATTAGTAGTCCTCCTGTTTAGTAACCAACTGTTGCAGGCTGAGCAGCAGCAAACCAAAACCTAGTCAAAACCTATGATTCAAAATGGTGTGTGTGTTGGAGGAAGGGTAGGGGTTATGTTGGAAAATGTTTTGAAAGCTATTCCAAACCTTTTCTAGACAGGAATAACTCTTGTTAGAGCAATTTGCTATAAAAGACACTTCACTCTTAGAAAGGGCCAGGTGCAGCCAATATTTTGTGTATACATCCCACTAAAATTACTTCAGTAAGAGCCAACTTCCTCCACATTCCCATCAACAACTGTGCAGAGGCATCTGGAGCACTGAAAATACATCTCAAATTGTTCTGCATAAATCAGTGGAAAATCAGTTTCAAGATATGAGTTTTCATGTTGTGGATTAGCCTCATGAAGGATTACACATTTTCTTTCCCTGTGAGAAGAAAAATTAAAATTTCAGTTTTCCATAGGACAAAGGAATAGAAAATTACCCTTAATACTTAGATCTTGAAGCATAACAAGAAATACTGCACATGACAAAGATCTGTTCCCATAGATATAGTAAAAATGTATTTTTAAGATTCTATAGGCAGTTCCAAATTTGAAATTTGGAATTTATCCTAAAATATCCAATATTCTAAAAGAGTTATCAAAACAAGCTATGTAGACAGTGGAGGCTAAAAGATTTTTAAAAAATTTTTAATAGACACATCCCACTTGCTTTGCAACACTGATGAACATATTCACAACCTCACTGATAGCTGTTTTCCCCCCCTCTTGCCTATACTGGCATTTTTAAGCTATTTTCATCTTTGCCAATCTGATAATCGAAGTGGATCAACACAATTAACTTTAGAATAGATCCTCTCCTGAATATATCTTGTAATGGTGCTTTAAAGTCTGTCACTTCACTTCTAGGTCTCCTGGACAGGTCTAAATTCTAACTCCGTTAACTAAAGTAGAAATGATCATGGATGGGCCAGAGCTGAATTTGCCAGTTGGATATCATTAAAGTCTCCCAATGCCTTGAAAATGCATGAAGACCTCTGCCCCTAATTAGCTGAAAGCTTTAAGCCCATCACTCAATGTCTCTAAGCTTCAATTTCCGTATTAAGACCTTCAACTCAAATTAAGAAATCACGTGTCCTTACACTACAGTACTTGTTGCTGGGGTATAAGAGCCAAATTTGTTGAGGGTGGCCAAAATGAAGTAGAGGAATTCAGAATCTAATCACATACTGGAAAATATGTTTGAGATAACAATGAGCTATGGGATATAATTATCATGGCCATTGCAGATGAATTCAGCCAGAAGGAAAACCAGGGACATCCTGGCTGGTGTGTAACTCCTTAGCCAGGTGTTTAAGGGCAAGGCAGAGCTGAACTGCTGGAAGGCACTCAGTCCAGATTAGTGGAGCCATCTAACTGCTGTGGCTAAATCCAGGGACACTGGCTAAAAGCCAGAAAGAGAAGCAGGGGACTTGGCATTGAGGTTGGGGTTCTCCTTGCTTCTCTGACTGCTTCCAGATAATTTCTTCCAATCCCAATCCCAGTTCCTTTGAAGCACATGACATCAGGTGTCTGCTACACCTCTGCTAGTTGCCATCATCCCCTGATCTCCTGGTCTATCCCCCTTGATGACGGAAGACTTTTACATCTGGCTCACTGTCTTCCTCCGTACTGTTAGTTCTTGTTACCTCTGTCATCATCTGATTGTTTTCTCCCCCTTTATCCCCATCCCAGCCACCCACTCTCAATTCACTTAATGGCCATCATGCCATGAAGCACATGTCCTCCAAAGCCTCTGTCTCTACTCTCCTCCTCTTTAGTATTCCCGGAACATTTTTACTGCTCTGACTCCAGAAATTCCTCAAATTAGATCAGCTCTTCCAATCCAATGAACAACTGCCCTACTTTTCTATTCTCCAGTATTTACCACTTGTTCTCACTTCCCTTATCACCCAACTTCAAGTCTATGATCCATCCTCCCTTGTACATAATTTTCTATTATATAGTCCCTCCTCTTTCATCACTTATGCCAATCCCTAGTACTCGAGTGAGTTATCTATGTTTACAGCCTCCACTTCCTCTCATCTCAGTCTCTCCCCAACCCTCTGCAATCAAGCTTTCTCACCTATGATTGCACTAAAATCATCTTTCACGTTGTTCACCAGTGACTTCCAAGTTACCAAATGAATGGGCAATTCTCTGTTTTCGGCTTGTTTATCTCTGAGCAGCACTTGACACAATTGTGCTGTCCTTGAGAAAATTCTTCACGTGACTTTGGACTATTCTACTGTCCTGTTTTCCTCCTTCCTCACTGGCCACTACATCTAGTGTCTTTTGCTGGATCCTCATTTTCCTCTTCGAAAAGATAGCATGACCTGGAGTTCAACTACCTCATCTAATGCTTGAATTTAAATAACTGTCTGGATTGAATACATTAATTACAAGCTGACAACTCCTGATTTTCATTTCCAGCCTGGAACACTCCCCTGAGCATCAGATTCCTATAAACAGCTTCCTACTTGCCATCTTTATTTGGACATTTTATGGACATCTCAATGTTAATCCAAAACAGAACTGTTTCTCTCTTTCCAAAACTACTCTTCTCCATATCTTCCAATCTCAGTAAATGGCACCTCCATTCACCAAAATCAAACTTAGGAATCATCAGTTATTTATTATTCTCCCTATCTCCGTCTCCACCACCTACATCCAATCCATCAGCAAGTCTTACTTGCTTTACCTTCCAAATATATGCCAAATCCTCCAACCATATCTCACCATCTCTACCACTCCAATCTTAGCCAAGACACTGTCATCACTTGCCCGGACTGTTGAAAGAATGAGTCTGCTTAGTGATCCTTCCCTACTTGTCGTCTACCATGTATTCTTCACCTACATTCAGAAATCTGTGAAAGCATAAATCACATCATGTCACTCCAATGGTAAAACTTGCCAAAGGCATTCCATCATCCTCAGAATGAAATTAAAGCTCCTTACTTGCCAAGGTATGCAAACCAGGCCCTTCCATGTTCTACCTATCCCTTGGGTCTCATCTCCTTTCACTCTCCCACTTGTTCTCTAGGCTCCAGACACAGTTTTTGTTTTGTTTGTTTGCTTTTCTATTTCTTTAACAAACAAGCATATTCCCACCTTTGAATTTCTACCACACGTGACACAGATCACTCATTCATTTCATTAGTCTCTACTCAAATGCCACCTCTTCAGAGACTCTTTTTTGGTCTACAGAGCTCTATCTAAAATAGTGTCCTAGCCTGTTTCTCTATTCTCTTACACTGTTTTATTTCTACTGTCATAATCACTCTTTTTTATCGTACCTGAAATGGAATTAATTAATGTGCTTGTTTATTATCTGTCTCTCCCTCTAGAATGTAACCCCTATTGGGGTCACAGAATAACAGGGGTCTTGTGGTGTTTTGTCTGTGTTGTTTTTACTGCTGTATCTTCAGCACTTAGGACAATGCTTGATACATGTAGGTACTCAAGAAATATTTGTAGGATGAAAATAATTACTGACTGGATAGATGGCGACTCTGAATGCTATAAATTTAAATTTGGTTCATCAAGTGATCTTTATGAACCGTGATTTCTTGAACAGGACACTGACATTATGAAGATGAAGTTAAAGAAATATGCTGGTGGCCAGGCGCAGTGGATCAAGCCTATAATCCCAGCATTTTGGGAAGCTGAGGCAGGCAGATCACCTGAGGTTGGAAGTTCAAGACCAGCCTGACCAACATGGAGAAACCGTCTTTACTAAAAATACAAAATTAGCCTGGCGTGGTGGCGTATGCCTGTAATCCCAGCTACTCAGGAGGCTGAGGCAGGAGAATCGCCTAAACCCAGGAAGCAGAGGTTGCGGTGAGCCGAGATTGCACCATTGCACTCCAGCCTGGGCAACAACAGCGAAACTCCACCTAAGAGAGGAGAGGACAGGGAAGGGAAGGGAAGGGAAGGGGAGGGGAGGGGAGGGAGGGAGG